>NC_048898.1:29479251-29627765 GCF_011077185.1 Oxyura jamaicensis | reverse complement strand
TTCTCTTCTCTTCTCTTCTCTTCTCTTCTCTTCTCTTCTCTTCTCTTCTCTTCTCTTCTCTTCTCTTCTCTTCTCTTCTCTTCCTTTTTCTTTCTTTTTTATTGAAGATTTAAACTGTCTCATTTAAAACATCTGAATTACAATTCCCATGCATCACTGCAGTCTATCAGAAAACATCTAGTTTGAAAACATCTAGCAGAAAACATCTCAGTTTGGTGTAATAAACTAAAATGAAACTTTTTAATATTTTTGAATTGCTGATAACACATCACGTTGAAAGATCAGTCTGATATAATGGATTTAGAAACATAAAAACTTCTGCATAGTAAATATTTCCATTTTCAATCAATTCTTCCGCACATGCATACACACTCAGATCTGCATTTAAAATTAGTTTTTTGTTGCTGCATGGTGAGAAGGCAAAATCTGAAGTTAGCATGGCAGTGTTCCCAACATCGCAACTTTGGGATGACTATCCAATTTTTAGTTTGCTACCCATCTTAAATAGATATAATACTATGAAAGAAAGAAGACTAGTGAAGCAACTGTAGAGGTCCACCTGCATTGCACATTTGAAATAAAATTGAGAATAAAAGTTGATATAAGTTGATATATCCTAAATTAATATATCATAATTAAAATATCATCATAAAATTTCATCATCTCTTCCTGTTGCAGCATGCAGCATACAGAATTGATGTTGGCAATGCAGAATGACTGGTGTACCAAAACTTTATCTTAATGTAAGTTGTAGATTTTTTTTTTTGAACAAACATTTTAACAGGAGATAGTAAATATGCAGATTTAACTGTACTTCATGAATAATTTCTCCTGGGCTACATATTTGGGAAGAGAAGGGGAAAGGTAATGATGGAGGAAAAATACACACACAAATTAGAGGTTTGTAAAGAAGATGAAGACATACCCTTAAACCAAACCAAACCAAAATAAAAGCCTCAAATGACATACAAATTGCTTGAATACCTCATGATGACCCAGATTCTGTTAACACTAAGCCTTACAAAGAGAGATGGGAAATATGATGTGGCAAAACTCTGCATTTAATCAAGGTGAATCCCTCTCTGCTGATTAAGTGAGGATAGATTTCTTGCTCCACTCTCTATCCTTATACAAGAAGAAAGATACTGTGACCGATAGCATCTAAAACCATAATAAGAAAATGAGATTATGTTAACTGTTGCTTAAGAAGTTTCTTTGTACCAGAGAAACAAACAAACTGAAGGTTTTAAAAATCAAAGGGCAATTTAATGTTTCAATCCTACACAAACACAAAAGGACTAATAGAGAGCTGCCTCCACTTGTTGCAGGTAGATCACAGAACTCTCACTGTTTTGAGCATGTCAGCAGTGGCTTCCTATTATTACCACCTTATAACAGCACTGGGGGTACATGGCTGGACAGGTTCATCTTTGATTATACGGTGTCTATGCTGCCTTTATTATTGTGCCTGAGAGGATAAAATTGCAAGAAGGCTCTGCTTCTGGAAACATTCAACATACCTGAGTAAGTTCTGTTTTTCACTTGTGCCCCGCTACCTACCTGGAATAACAAGCCAGAATTCCCTCCCAGATTGAAATGGTAGACTGTATAGAGAAAATTGATTTTATTTGGCAGAAAAACAAGCAAAATACAAAATGAACAGTCTTCATCAGAGACCCCTAAGTCAGCACCAGAAACACTAAAAATTCCAATATGCTTGAATGAATTGAAAATCACTTCTCACACAGAAGCATACAGGATATTGTGGGGAATGTGTAAGCTGTAATACTGCATGCTTGAGAAAGAACATGAACAACTGGGTCCTTCTGTAGGAAGAGATGCTTCTTACCACAATATAACCAGGAAGTGATTTTCAGATGAAAGATAACAGTGACTGTCCTGTAGTCCCGCACGATGGGGCAAGGGTATGGCAACATTGCACAGTCCAAAGTGCACAGTTCATCTCAGATGACCTCCTTAATCTTTACCACTTGTTCCCTCCCACACACCGGATCACAGATGAGGATTTGTGTGTCTAGAAACTTCAGTACCATCAGTTGTACTCGTCTTGTAACACAGCCCTTGGCATGCCCAATAATCCTCCTGTGGCCATGCGTACTTACAGAGCATGTTAAGATATATGTCTGGCCCTAACTTACAAACAGGTATTTTTATCTCAGTCAATGTGATGAGAAAAAGAAAAAAGAAAAACAACAACAACAACAACAACAAACAACAACAACAAAAAACAGGGAATAATACCAAAGAGTGACTAGAGTGACTATATATCTAGCAACTCAACTCTGGGTATCCAGACCTGATCAAATATATGGAAGATGTAAGCAGTTGTGACAGAGTTAAAGGTAAGAGTAAGTCTTAACCAGCATCTCTAGCTTTTTACACACACACACAAAAAAAGCAGTGTTTTGCTGGTAGTGGTGGACTTACATTAATTTCTTTGAATGTGTCAAATTACGATGCTTATAATGCGGTATTGTGAATTCAGCCTGCGCAAAATATCAACAATGACATTTTTAAGTGGTCCAGTTTAAAAATTTGACCCTTAGAGACTTGATGAATAAAATTAGTCAACTCTGTAACTTTAAAATAGCTCTTTTCTAATTAAAGTGTGATGAAGCTTTCAGCCTATCTAGCTTGGGATGCAGAGTGCACAAGCAAGCCAATTAGAGATAGTAGCAAAAACAAAATGGTGTCACAAAAAGATTTACCACATCAGTCCCTCCAGTAGCTGTACCATTTCTGCTGATAAAGGTGAAACAACAGCTACTGCTGCAGCTAAGGCTGAAGCTAATGTTAAGCTGACAAATCAACTTTCAGAGTCTTGGGAGATTCAGCAGAGCTATCAAGAGGCACAAAGGCTACTAATGCTTATGTCATACTTCTCAACTCTCACATTTTACCCAGGAGACGCCAGATTTTTTTTAGCTTAGATTTTTTTTTTATTTTTTGTATTCTCCTGGGCAAAAATCAAAGAGACCCATTAATTCAATGAGAATTTCACATATCTCTCTGCTTGATTTTTTTTTTTTCCACAAGACTCACACTGTTTGAGGTTGAGAAGTATGTTCTACTTTGATAATGACACCCTGAAGGATAGAACTGGTAGAAAGATGAACGTACAACAAAATCCCAGCTGCTGCTACTCAATGTGAACATTCACTACGTGTCGATGCTTGAACGTAGGTGGAGAGACCTCCATATATCACTACATTGCCATTCAGGGAAGCCTACATAATAAGACACAAAGAACAATGCAGCTGGTATTTGAACCTACACAGCACAGAAAAGAGGACAGATTGGCCTGACTCTTGTATGGAAGCATACGGTAATCTGTCAAACATTTGCACGCCTTGTGGTAATCTGGTTCACCACTTCTTAGAGGACGTGATTACATGCTTACTTGAACAAATCTCCCTGGCTGTCTAGCAGTGAGCATTAGTAGAAATGGGACAAGACAAACAAATATGATACCTCATGAAGAAAAAGCAATGATTTTTATGGCAGACTTTTCCTCGTGTTCTAATTTTTCGTATTTCAAAGTGCTTTGGGAAAAATTTTAGGTTATTTTTTTTTTTTTTTGGAAATATTAAAGTTCTAGATGAAAGCTAAAAGCAAAATGTGATAAAAGTCAGTCCAAGGTCTTGCAGGTAAAATACTAAGTTCAAAATATGTTACAAAAAAAAAAAAAAAAAAAAAAAAACACAAAACAAACCACAAGAATACAACTCCTTCGGGGTCAGAAGCATGTATCTGGGCACTTGAGGGCAAATTTACTAGATCTTCTCTGGACTATGTGTTACCAAAGCAATTCAATCTACTCTGTATTTACATTCAATCATATTCCATGTTACAGATCTTAGTTGCATGAGATGACATGTAAAGATCTAGGAAAAGTAGGTGGCTCAGATTTTGAAAACCTATATTCAGCTTAAAAGAAATCTATTCTTTGTTTCAGTTATAAATAATTTTGTAAAGAACCTACATGTGCCTAGTACAATGTCATTCATAAATGAAAGTGAGCTATACAGATCCAGTCACATAGTTTCAAGACCCTATCCCAGTGTAGAAAGGTTTCCCACTTATAAAGTTCAGATCTGGAACTGAACTCAAATTGTAAGTGTATAGCTCTTCAAATCCAGAGATTTAAATCAAGATTAGCTGCAACGTTACTAAAATGATGAAATAATAATTAAAAGACCAAGTTAAGTAGAGGAATTGGGAAGAGTTGTAAGAGAAAGAGAATTTGGGGATGTAGGCAAATGTGGAATAATAATATCTAATTAATTAAATGCAATGGAGAATGGAAGTAATATGGGTCAGGGGCATGTTATTATCGAAGAAAGTAATACTTAGTAATATATCATAGAGTGTATCAGATAAATTGAAGAAAGAATTGACTTTTTGGTGGTGCAATCAGAAAAGGTTACAAGTAAGTAAAAACTGTCTAACATCTATGGATGTGATATGAAAATTGTTCTTACCTTAGGAAATAGCATAAGGATAGTGGCTGAAGTCTCGTGTAATTACCACACAGTTTTTTTTTCAGAGAAGGCAGAACAAAGGGTGATTCTTTGACTCACTGGATAAACAATACTTGCAAAACAGTGAAAGCATCTGAATTTGACTGAGATGGTATAATGATAGAGAAGGAGACCTTTGGAAAGAGGGAATCATGCTTGGTGGAGACTTGGTGCTGGAAATGGGAACTAGAGAGGGAGATTTCCCACAGTCTTAAAAACTCGGGGTGGGGGGGAAGAAATCCCAAGGTTAAGATTTAATTTTCAGTCTTCAAATAACAGAGGAAAGATGTCAGGAGAAATATTACTCAACATCCAACAGAAATACATTTCTAATTGACTGAGGCTATGCCGCCATTATAATGCTGATACCTGTATTTCTGATTTTGTCTTACCAAAGACGTTTTCTAATGCTGTCAGTTTAAGCAGCACGTGCAAAATACAATCTGTTTTTTCCCGGGGCCAGCATTTTTTCTGGGCTCTGAAAGCATAGCTCTGATACAAATCTACATCTATGTGTGCCTGCTGCATTAGTGATCATACGCAATGGCCTGTCTGCTGTGGGAGATTATGGGGATATTGCAGGCAGGGGGCAAGGGATCAGCCAGGATGTGTACAAACTTCAAATTGCTGGCTACACCCCTGACTGAAGTCTACATAAATTATGTCCACCACGTTCCCATCATTTATTTCTTTTGTCATTCCTTCAAAGAACTTGGTCGTATTCTGTCTGACAGGATTTATTCTTGGTAAAACCATTGCTGATCTTCTTTTAATAACCCCTTCTCCTATAAATACCCAGTGCTTTCATCCCTTATGATTGATTCTCATATCTTAACTTTCAGCAATATATCTGAGGATAGCTATTGAAAAGCAAGTTTCATCTGCCAAGGCAAGTATAAAGAAGAACTCAGGTGGCCCCGTGCTTAAATGTCTGTGTATCTATTTATCATCTGCTAAGGTACAAACAGCTCATTATTACAACAACAACCACTAAAGACAAAAACAGCATCCTTCACTCAGTCAATTCTAACCAGGAACCCGGTGTCTGGAAATACCAGTTTAACTTTGTTGAACATAAAAAGGAAAACCCAATCCTTTATCATAAACATTTTTTCTTTTTTTTTTTTTTCTTTTTTTTTTTTTTTTTTCTGTCAGGAAACTGTTTCCCACCCTCTCCATCAATACACGTCTACTACAGCTAACCTTTATGTACTAATAAATGTAATGGATTTGTTCTAATACAGACTCCCAAATTTGAAAGCCTAGAGCTCCAAAATATAGTATTTTAACATATATTTGGTTGGTGAGATTTCACGATAGAAGTGCAAGCGATAATTAAGGCTGTCACATTTTCTCGTATTATATTGTTAGTTACTATTTTATTTCTTCCTATTTTAAAACATACAGAAAAACAAAACAAAACACGGTATCTGCTCTTGCAAATACAAATTTGTGTGCCTGAATCCACTCTAGAACCAGCTAATGCAATTCCATGTCAGCATTTTGTAGGTCTTGCTATTGCACTGATGGAGAAACTTCGGTTAGTCTGGAACTCAGCTGCTGAAATTTTGACAGACACCATGCATGAAAATCACATTACCCTGGTTGTAAAAAACCTTCTCTGGCTACCTGTAAAGTACAGGATTAAGTGTAAAGTCCTAGTTATTAACTTACAAGTCCTTAAATTGACTTGGTTTTGAATACCTCAGAGACATTCTGGAACCATACATCCCCAGTCGTTTTCTTTGGTCTCAGTCAATTGGATTAGTTCTTTTTGGCTGAAGACATTGAGCTAGAGGGCATTTTTAGTGTTTGCTCTCTCCTTATGGAATTCATTAACCATGGAGGTCAGACGAGCTGACTCTCTAACATGCTCTAAATCTGAATTTAAGGTACACACTTTCAGATTGCTTATTAGGATGTGTACGAGTTACGTGATCCCCTCTGTTAGGTTTCTATAGCTTTGTCACAAAGGTACATAGCAGACAGTGTCTATTTCAGAGCTAGAATTAGTCTTGTCTTAGGGTTATTTTCCTCTTATGCGATGCAAGAAAAAAACGCTTTCTATTATAGCAAATTCTCCCAATGACCTTGCAAGGATCCACAAAAAAGAAATTTGGCGGATGGAAGTGTAACCTTCAGACAAGACACTCCTATTTTTAAAGCACAATCTAGATCAATACTTTCAGAAGGGACAGCAGGTGAAATAGAGAGAAAATCTCTCTAATTTTTTGAAGTCTTTAATTCAAGTGATATGAATAGTTGCTTTTAAGATATTTATAACTGCTTTCCTCTTTCTCCCCAGTACACTCTTAAAGAAGTTTCCTTAGTTTTAAGCTGGTCTCCAGAACAGTAAACAAGCATTGAATTCAGGCATTAGATTTAATTAAGCTCTAAACTAAATAATTAATAAGACTAGATCAGATCATAATTTTATTGTACTAACATCCTTATGAACCCCTGTGTGATGTGATGTTATTTGCATTCCATAGTGGTACTGCAGGTGGACATATTCTAAATTATAAAACCAGAACAAACTTAAAAGCTTGACTAACAAGATGCACACTCAAAAATTGCTTGATATGGCCCTCCCTCTGTGTCCTAGGCAAAATCCTTAGATACTTTTTGAGAGAGGATGATGCAACCAAAAGAGAGGCATGGATGCATATAATCCATGAATTTGCTCCCTATATTGGTATATCATACAGGGAACAATCCCCTATCAGCAGTGTATGAATAACTGTCCTGAGCTTGCATGCCTACAGTTATGGGTAGATGTCATCACTTTAAAAAATAAAAGCTGCTTCTAGAGGCATGCAAGACAGATTGGTGAATTTGCCTGGTTTAAATTAGGCTGAGTGGTTCATGATGGTATAAGGAGGGGAAAGATATTTTAATAAAACCAGCCAAATCAAACCTTCCCTGCCCAATCGACTTTTCACAGAACAGGTTGACAGGGTATTAAAAGCTGTTCCGTTGCATTCTGCATGTGAAAAGGGTGCCTAGCATCTAGATTTAATAGAGCCCTAAATAGCTATAGATAATTTATTCTAGTTATAGCTTTAAGTTCTGTTTTTCAGAGAATACGAGTCTTACAAAAATGGTTTCCATGCAAATCAAAACCAGCTGAAAGCTTGCCAAGGCCAAGATGTAATTTAAGATGGCATTTAAGCTGCTCTGTCTTTTCTGTCTCTAGAGATATCATCATAAAATAAAAGAATTCATCAGGTAATGTTTTCTTCATTATTCAACTGCACAATTCTGAAGTGAAAAAGATAATTAGACATACAGTGCTGTCGACACATAGTTTATGAGGAGATTCAGATTAATTAGCTATGGTAAAAGGTTTTTATATAGTCATAATTAATTTATATTTCAAGAAAAAAAGGCAAACAGACAGTACACATATTTTAATATTTTTTTCCTCTGACAGATTTATCAAAGTAATTCTGAAGTTCTGTTGAACCCACTGCACTTCATTGTTACTTTGTAAAACAGGAAAAAGAGATCTAACAGCACAACTAATGTTGACTTTTCTGGGAGTCAGACAGCGTAATGCTCTCACACCACTTTGAAAAATGAATATTTTCTCTGCCAAACCAGCAAACGAAGCACTGTGGCTGCCCACTACAACACGGCTGGATG
Organism: Oxyura jamaicensis; assembly: GCF_011077185.1. Classification (NCBI taxonomy): domain Eukaryota; kingdom Metazoa; phylum Chordata; class Aves; order Anseriformes; family Anatidae; genus Oxyura; species Oxyura jamaicensis. The sequence continues at coordinate 29,619,579 of NC_048898.1, read as the reverse complement.
AGGTGTTGAATTTACACTGAATCAGCAATGCAAAATCTGGATGTGTCACATAAATTGCCTTCAAAGTTTTATCATACTTACTTCTACCAAATTGACCAAGGTCAAGATGTGCTTATTCTGTATCTCATTTACTTTTGCATATTGAGTCTTAGCAAAAAGACTTAAGACATTTTGTTTTCAAGTATGACCATGTTAGCTCTAGACCGGTGCTCACACTCAAATCCGAACTCCCTAATGGACCTCACAGCCTACAGGCTGACTTACACCTTGGTTAACCCTGGAGTCAGCCAACCAAAGCACCAGACAAAGGGATGGGTTGATGCAAACTCAAGACTTTCCACTGTGGGTAGAAGAAATCCAACTTGTCCAAAACATGTGGTGCAGGAAAACTGAGCTTATATTCAGCCACAGTTAGCAAAGACAAAGCAAATTCCTCAGAAAATGACTGCAGAGATTAATTTAAGGTAAATAAGAAAACCTCACTGATCTCTGAGGTCACTGCATTTTCAGGTATGGCAGCCATAGCACCTGAATAATTTAGCAAAATACCGATATAAAGGAATTTGGCTCAAAGATGTTTTCTGAAACAGCAGGATTATGAATCCCTCTTTGGATATGAGGCTGGAGGGACAAGCATACATGCAATCACCAGATAGCGATCAGAGATTGCTATTCACCTCCTTTAAGCACTTATTCTGAGAGAGATTTAGAGGTAAAGCCTCCTCTTGGGACGTACTTCAACAACCACTGGAGACGGTAGAAAGACTTTCCAAAATAATTTGGCTCAGTCCTTTGAAAATGTTCAGGTGGCACTTCAGCTGTGAGCAGAATCGGAAGGACTGCCAAAAAAATTGTGTCATCCCCTGTTTCAGCAAGAACCGTAGTGATAAAAATTAGCTTTAAAATCCTAATCTGCAGGATCCCAAGTACTGTCCATTCAATTGCTGGTTAAGCTTATTTGATGCAGTATATTACTCAGAATGATTTGGAGCTATAAGAAGTGTTACAATAGTGAAGATTCCTGAATAAATAATTCTCAATTAAGTGTTAGCACCTAATTATATTAACTTATAGTAATTACTGATTCAATTACGAAATTGAAGATTAACCTGAAAATGCAGACTGGCTAATTTATTTTTATGATAACTATTCATTAATAGCACATGTAGTTGGACTTCTCTGGGCACAAGCAAGGCAAGGGTTATTTTCTGACCAGAAAACCTACCAAATTGTGTCTGAAACAATATTACATTTTATTATTTTATAAGCTCATCTATCTTGCATAGCAAGAGCAGAAGAAACAGACAGAACTTGATATTTGTCATCTTTTTTTTTTTTTTTTTTTTTTTTCCAGTCAAAATTTGCATGGGGTGTTTCACATCTGAATTTGACTTTTATAGTAAGTAAAAACAAAACAGAATATTTACTAATGGAATTGTGTTTGTATTTTGTCTTGGCAAAAGTAAAGTTAGAGATTGTTTTAAGGCTTTTGGGTAGAGGGGAGAATAGGTTCAACCGCCAGTCTAAATGGTTTTAGTTAAGTACTTAGCGAAAGCTTTTGAATATTAATAACAGTGAGGTGGAGGAATTGGTTGTCCAAATTTGCTGTGAAACTTTGAAGATCTTTAAGAACAAAGTAGAAAAGAGTAAGGTGAAGATGACATAGGTAAAACTTCGAGTCAACTAGATGAGCTCCTGAAGTTCCTTCTAGACCTCATATTTTATGAAAGTGTGTAAAATAAGAATTTAAGTGTTTGACCTCTCATAATCTCATGATTATATATTTTTTAAAGTGTAATAAAATAGAAAGAAATTGAGAATTAACATTTTTAGAATATTTTGCATAGCAGAATAACTCTGCTAACTTTCCATATTCAGTGACTAACAAGAGAGTTTTTTCCCACATATTTATACTTTAAAATCTTATGACTAAAAATTTAACAGCCTGCCTTGGAACCTTAAACAGGTGATTTCTCCCAGGTCAAATTTTCTGTGATCAGTTACTAACTGTGTTACTTAGAATAAATATCATGAGTCTAAACTACAAAGATAGCATGCTGAATTTGTGTGTAGTGCATGTCACATATTTAAGAAATAACAAAGCAGTAAAGATTACTTCACGTGTACAGATTATGTATTATTTGTTAGTGTGTCACTTCCAGTATTCTTTCTTTTCCAAGTGAAAGTATAAAAAACATGTGATTAGCCATGACAATTTATGTGCTAGCTTTTACCCAGATAAATGTCAGATTTAGATAATCCTACAGGATCTATGCTTCGAATGCTTAGAAGCATGACTCTGGAAGTTTAAGAAAATATATACATACATATTATTGAGATTAGTATACCCAATACTACAATCCTGCAATAAGAATGTATGGGGCAGGATTGAGTTTAGCAACCATCTCCAAACGTTTCCTATGTGAATTACTGGAAGCCAAGTGTATGGTAAAGTGAGTGGATTATTCAGAACAGAAGGCCATTAAATATATAATTTCTCCCTAATCCATCTTGTTCCTACCATATATATATATATACATACACATAATATACTTACATACATATACATATATACACATTTCAATTTCAAACTTCAGGAAGATAAAATGTAGTGTATGTGACTTCCAAAAGTGACTGCTCTTTTGAGGAAGACATGAATAATTCCTTTTTTTTTTTTTTTTTTTTTTTTTTTTTTTTTCCCAATGCATGGGTTTTTGCTTTTTTAGCTTTTTCTCTCCTCTTCCATTTAGTTTATATTTTTCCCATTTTAAGTACCAACCAACTATACAGCGTTCTGACAAATAAGCTTCGGTATGAAAAAATACCAGTGACTTAAATGGAGAATTACAGGTTTTGCAAAGCACTAAGAAACAGTTACATTCATTTTTTCCCCTGTCAATTGTTGGCAATTGTCCCTAGATTTTTTTAAATTATTAATTATTATTATTATTATTATTATTAGCCTTGCTTTTCCCATCAGAGCCTGGAACTGGAAAGGTATAAAAAATGAAAAAATGTAAAGATGATGAAAAAAAAGTAAAAAAAAAAAAAAAAGTGAAAATCTTTGTACAACCTCAGAGAGTTTCATTTGAGTTTTGGATAAAGATGGATTGTTTCACATTTAAACAGAAACCTGACACTAACCAACCTAAAAAAAAAAAAAAAAGTTATATAGATGTTCACTGTCTTAGTACCACTTTCATCCTGCTCTTCTCACTTCATGACCCATTTACTTCATGCTTCCGTTATTTCCAAAAGACTTAATTTATTACCCTACAACTTCATAAACACAACTTATTTTAAGATTATTTTTTCACGATTAAGAAGTTGAGTGCAAGCTGAGCGCATGAAATGAGTGTAGGAGAGGAAATCAAGCTTTCCAATATGAAACAGAATTTGACTCTGGATGTGCAGAAAAAGCAGTGTGAACAGCAAGGTTAACGTGTGTGCTTGAGTCCTCCTTTTCTTGATGCTGCTGGTTAACTCCCAAATACAATTACACACCTGTCTGCCAAATAAGCACAGCTGCATAGATCTTCCTGCTGATCCAACCATCTGCAGAATGCAGCAGCCAGTTGAAGAAATCCCATGCATTCTTAAGAAAAAATGCTTAGCCTGCCAAATGCTGTCTGCAACTTAAAAGAGGCATCCATTCTTTGGCCTTCATGATTGACAGCACTGGATTCAATTTGGGAAGAAATAAAAAAATAAAAAAAGCAAATTTTCATTTGCCCTAAGTGGACAGCTAGTTTCAGTTTTTCTGAGGTTCATTAAGGTTCTGATGCAAACCAGACTGTTTTTTATTCATGCACCAAAACAGACAGGCTTGAAGAATCAGCCCCACTGATATCTATCCATAATGAATCTCCTCCAACACCATAAATTTACGCACCAATTACCTTACCTTTTGCACAGACTAGGCTATCCCAAAGAATCCCAATGTGTTTTGCAAACATAATCAACAGCATGGCATGTCAGCTTCCACTACAACCATTGTACTGAAATCATCAGCACTTACCAATATGTTAAAAATGTTTAAAACAAAAGTGAAGTATTAATTACCTGTCTAGGGGGCAAATACAATTGCTTAGCTTGGTATTGCTCAAGACTGAACACTGGGGTTTACAAGCCAGTTCTTATTATTGCATTCCCATGGCATCTTGAATGGTTAGGGTCCTTCAGCTGCATTATACATGATAATGTTTGATTGGGTGACTACCTCAGAATGAAGGTTGCTGCACAGTGATTAAATGTGGGGTTTTTAGGTGAGTTCAGGTATTCTCCCAAATCCTCATTTCTTATAGTTAAAAACAAAGCAATCTGGGGGTAGGTAGGCTGGTTGCAGCATCTACAGCATCCAGTGACTGCTCACACTGTGTCCTTACCGATTTTAGCTTTTAGGGGATTATTAGGAATCTAGCTATGGGCAGTCCTCTGGGTATCACTTGGCACATTCCTCACATACTGCCTAAGGTGACATGAGTTGGCTGTTGTATGCTGAGTCCCAGCATCTTGGAAGAATCTCAGGCTGGTCACTGAGGCTATCCATACAGGCTGATACCACAGTAGCCCAACAAAGACTATTGCAGGATACACTAAGGCATCTTAAACACAGCACAAGGCATTACAGCTAGAATTCGTAATGATGTTATGGTTCAGGAATTTTGTTTTGTGAAACAATAAATTGTGTTTACTTTCCCTGGCTATGAAGGAGGAAGGGAGAATTCCTGGGTTGCTCAAAAAATGTAAAGCAGGATCAGCAGCAAAAGATGTTGAAGCAGCAACGTTTCCCTGAGAAGCAGCCAACTTAGAAGTGGAATATGGATTAGTGTCAGCAGCAGCAGCAGCAAGAGCTGCACAGGCAGTCTGATGGGGCACTTCCCTCACACATCATTCTGCGGCTGTACAGCTGAGCCACTCAGAAAATCACAGCTGAAAAATTTTGTCCAGAACTATCAAGCAGATTTGCACTCTCTCTACACTCTGAATTTTACAGGTTGCTGAATAAAGATGAATGAATATCTTATATAGCAGGTATAATTTTGATCTTCATAAAATAAACATGTAGTTCCACCACTGTACACAGAAATGGCATGAACTAGAGTTTGATGTGCCATACATATCTTTGCAGAAGCCTGTAATCTCTTGTTGGATGAGGAAAATAAAAGCTCTTTTTAACCAATCCACTCAATCTTTTCTTCAAATTCTGTTTTAACTGTGAAAACTGTATCTGGAAAGCCTCTAGTATGTTCATATATAACTGAGAAACAGATTTATTTTTTAACTTGCAATTTTGTGATTACCTAAATAGTCTAATCAATTGTAAACTAACAAGAAATATATTAGAAATTAGTCTTACACAATTAATTCAGCCGTAGCATTAACTTCTGTACGTGGCTGCATTCAACAAACCTGCAGGGAGGTCATGTATCTACTTCTCTTAGCTGAAATTGGCCAGTACGTTTAAAAACTGTTAAAGGCATTGATTACCGAGTGACCGATAGTTTGACTGCAAATGCCATTTTTCTCAAGAAAAACAAAAGGCCAACCAGTTTTTACACCATAAAGTTTTTCAAGTGGCAAAAGATACTTAAATTTAAGTTTCACAAGCTCAGTGTGTTTTGTAAATTTTAAAACATTCTGGGTAAGCATAGGACAAATTTACATCCAGAAATTCTGGAAGTCTCAGTTTACCTTCTAAGATGTCTCAAGGCAGACACCTGAAATAGCAAGTACCAAAAGAGACAGAAGACTTTTGAAAACATAAGCTTCTATTTCCAAACCACAGGATGTTATTATTCTTACCAACTTTCAGACATGAAAAACCCTTAGTTATTCACCACACGTACCCAGAACCACATCAAGTTTCTTTGCTCTTGTTTAGATTGAGTTGGTTTCTCCATGTCTTCATTTCTGTCACTTGAGGCTGCCCATATGTACCCTTTTGTGCTCTTTATTAACATTAAAAAAAAAAAGTAGCAGAATTCAAAATAATAAGTGAGTTTTTCAATAGGATTATCTCTAGTATTTACCATTATATTAGCATGAAAAGACCTCCCTGTTATCTGAGGAGCTGGCAATTCTTAGTTTCATGAAAGACTTCTGAATATTGAGGACCTTCTTGTGTTCTCCTGCTTAAAGGGAAATAGTTTTCTAGAGAACTATGAAGAGCATTGGTTTACGAGATTTTAAGGTACAGGCACGGTATGAGGTTGGTCCTTATTCACAGACTGCCCATTCCACAGTACACCATGGCTTTAAGTATGTAGCATGTCTTGGGAGTAGGTGAAAAATACGACAATGACTAACTTTAATACTATCAAACAGCTCTGACCAGAAAGTTCCTCTACACTAGTGGATTATATATTTATGCTCCTGGCAGACATGTCAAACTTTTTATCCCCATCCTACAGATGGAAACACTGAAGAAACAAGACTATATGGCTTAACAAATCTGTGGGTGGTATCCACACCAGAAGCACGAGTTCATAAATTCTAAATCAGTTCTTAGGCTACTAGCCAGTCATCTCAAATTGTGATCATGAGCACTAGTAAAAGTAAAATTGTCCATACAGTGCTAATAACTATGCATTTAAATTACAATTTGTTATTAAATTTAATCTGAATTCTGCATGTGTAATAAAATGTAGGTCTGCCCCAAATATGTTTACTATAGCAGATTGCAATTTTTAATTTCCTGACACTGTGGATGGTTATTGTGGTCCCTATGTCTTTTACTATGCCCTAAAGATGAGTGAATCAAGATGAAAAAATCCATGAACCATAGGCAACCTCTTCATACATACTCTCTGTGCTATTCATTTCCTAAGGACTGTTCTATATGAGGGAAATTCTTTATATTCTATGTGTACTGTAGAAGGATAGATCTATTTTCCATCTGCTACGTTACCCGCACCTCTAAACAGTACTCCCCCTGTTGGTATAGTCAAAAGATGGCCATTTGTCCACAAAAATATAATAAATGTCTACATTCATATATTTCATTCTACATTTTCAGCAAAATACACAAAAATTGAACATAATTGTTAGATATTCTTTAAAAAGGAATTAGGCCTTAACAGTTAGCTACCTTATTTTTTTTCTAAAATTCAACCAACTCTAAGAAAATCTCTTTTTATACAATCTTTTGAATATGTCATTTGCTATTTATATTTGATGGCCTTAAGGAAAAAAAAAGTTACAAAAAGGTATTAATGCAAGTAGATAATAAAGCTGCATTCTATAAATCTATAGCAGCTTACAGTAATCATTAAAGCATGCAAAACTCTTTCATCTATTCAAAAATATGCAGTGCACAGAATGCCTGCTAAGGTGCATGACAAGTCAGAGTTAAATATATATTAATAAATGAATTAGCTTCATAAATAATAGCCATAATGACATTTTAGGAGACAATAAGTCTGAGGATTGTCAGAAAATGGTTGATGTATGAGCTTCACGTCTCAGTGATTCTTCAAAATGAATAGGCTTTGCGAGATAGTTCAGACCCACGACCAGCCTATTTCCTTGAATAATTTACTTGTTGTCAATTTGTACAGCCACATTACACATGCAAATTGTGCTGCCTGTGCAAACACCACTTGGAGATGATAAAAACAAATTTACGAAGGCTATAGAGGAAGGATTTATTTCACTTTCTCGCCCAGGTCAAGCAATACATGTATCTGACGATTGTGTGTACCCAATTTTGTTGTAATTATATCAGCAAATTATTCTTTATAATCTTATTATTTTTAGCAGTCTCCTTGTGCTTGGGATAATTAGCTTTCTTCACTCAGTGTAAAAACAATTCAACTTGCCAGCTAGGCAGGGCACAGCTCCATTATCTGTTTTGGGTTTAAATTTATTCCCTATATTCTTGGACACTTTGTGTAAATTAAAAATTTCATAGTCCCTAATACTGTACACGCTGTTCATTCAGTGATGAATTAAGGTCCCTAAACCTCTACGTTTGCTATTAGATATCTCACCCACTTTATATGTTAATCTGTGCTAATGAATTCCACAACCCCTAGCCACAGCGAGATGACTAAAATTATTACCACTTACAGAGATATGCCTTTTTCATTTAAAGTTCAATTCAAATTGCTCCCATAAACAGTCTGCCACACAAAGATACCTCCTTTAAAGAAGAGTTACTTACCTGTAAGTAGAGTTCTCTGAAGGTAGTATTATCTTTGGATACACATTCCTCAGACACGTGGCCTCTGGTTTGTGGCACGGGGGAGTGGATCCACCCCTTGATAGTTAAGACTTTTTCCTTAAGGCACTTCATTACCTCTGCAGCTCCTGTGCCTCGAGGGTTATTTGTGCCAGATGCTGGCAACACAACTGCCCGTTGCCTTCTCGGTAGGCCTTGAACCCAGCTGAGGAGCCAAGAGGCTCTTCGGAGAAGAGGCTGCAGTGCCGACAAAACACCTGCACAGCAGCTTTGTACTGAACAAGTTTCAGGTAAGTGCTCTCCCTCTCAAAACAGCCACCTATAAGCCTGACGTTCATGGCAAGAGTAATAAACCCTGTGAAACAAACGGAAGTCTACAGGAAGGTTACCTGTGTACCACAGCTATAGTCACTTGGGCGTCAGGTTGCCCATGGTGCGGCTTCATGAACCTCACAGTCTGGGTACACAACCACAATTTTGCTACTCTGAAACTAATAAATTACTCATTTAAACATTAGTTTCCCCAATAAAGGAAAACAGCAATACCCTCTGCTGAGCAATTGTGCTTCAAACCAGTAGAGGGCAATGGTACGTACACGGCCTAAATAGGTTTGTTAGGGTTGCTTGAAAAGTCAGATGGTTTTTATCTAAAGGAAACAATAGCAGATTTCAAACACTCTTCGGAGTAGCAAAACTAGCCCTTCAAAGTTAAATCAGTGAAAAATAAAACTAAAAAGATCAAGATACTCATAATACTTTTTAATTATATAGACCTTTATTGAAGTACAAATATTAAACTAATTAATTTTGAACCAATGGCCTTGAAAAGAAAAAAAAAAAAAAAAAAAAAAAAAAACTGAGTTGTTTGCTCCACAGTCCAGAACAATGAGAGGTAAAGCGACTTGGTTCAATGCCATATCTGAGAGCAACATGAAGGAACTCCTAGCTGTAAGTCTCACTATTGCACTTCTAAATACTGTTTAAGTTAATACACAAAGGAAAACTCTTGAAGAAGTCAAGCAAACTGCTTTCTGACTCTTCTTGGGTAAAAATAAAATAAAAATAAAAATAAAAAATCAGGTTATAACTATTTATTTTACTGATGTGACAGAAGAGTGCTTCTCTTCTATTGCTGGAGCAGAGCAAATACGTCCAGGACTGCAGTACAGTATACAGAGCTTGTGTCCATAACAACAAAATTGGAACTGATGTGGCTGGATCCCTGAGATTTGTCCTATAACAGGAGAAGACCCTAAAAGAAGTGTGATATTTTCATTGTAGTGAAATACATGACTGTGGGTCGCACAGAAACATATGCTCTATTCAAAGTAACTCATGTAGTTGTGGCTACACAGGAGTCAGGTCAGCAAGCAGCCATCAGGTCCCAAGGAGACAAAGTGCTATGGCACTTACCAAGAGCGGACATTCAGGCCCTCGTTGCCCTGCCACTGCAAGTACCCAAACAAGTACGCTCATGGTTTGGAGGTACGTCTACAACACTTGTGTTCAGCACACTGTTCCCCATCCACAGCTTCAGTTTCACCGCTTTCAAAGCCAACTCTGACCTGCTATCGAATCAGTTCCCGGACTGTCATTGTATTCAACAGCAGCATTCAGAATTAATCTACCCAATACACAGGCCTGAAAGAAGCAGTGGCTTCATGATTTGGGCAGATATCCCTAACTGAGGGGAAAGTAGCAGCTGTTTTGAATGCTGGCTCATTGAAAGCAGGCCTGACAGTTTTGGCCTTCCAATTTAGTCAGCAGACAGTCTCTGTCAATGCCCTGAACAGTCCAAGAGGGATTGAAACCTTCAGAGATTATGACTGCTGAGAAAGGCTGATGAAAGCTGTGGAAGCATTTTAAGTTCTACCTTGGAGGAAATAAGCTGAAAAGATTTTGCTCATTTCTCACAGGAATACTGTGGTTAGGATGATAACTGAACGTAGATCATCCAAGTCTCTAACAGGAATTTAAGACAAAGGGTCTTGCTTCTTCCCTGAATACTGTGCACTAATACTTTGGAGATGCCTTTTTTAAATGAATAGACAAAGCAACTTGCTCGTGTTCTCCTCCTGCTTAAAAACATAGACATTTCTTTCTACATTTATGGAAAGAATTTTCACCAAAGTGCAGACCTCAGAGGAACAAGGACACAGTAAGAGACAATATGACAATCTTCTAAGTAAAAGCTCAGGGCTTGGTCCTACATTGTACAGTTATGTCGTGTTCTCAAACAAGCAAATTTAGAAATATCTGAGCAAGTATCTGTTGTGGTCTGATGCTGATCATGGTTGACCATGGAGTTGGCTACTAGCAGGTACAAGGACCAAGAATGGAGCACATTGCAAAGCTTCTCAACCATACTCAGGGGATTAAGCCCATTTTTCTTCATTTTCCTTCCGAATACTGATCTTCATTACATCCTTTTCCATCTTTTGCTTAGTATCCTTGGGACCACGGGAATGAGAATGTAAGAGGACTTGGGCCTTAAATAGACTGACAAGTGACAATGCCTAGTACAACGATCCAACTGAAAGCTGGTGCTGCCAATTTGTGTTTTTTGTGCTCTCTGCTGCACACTCTTGGCCTAATCCAAAACTAAATGAAGCCAAGGTAAATCTTTCCACCAACTTTAACAGGCTTCCAATCAGGGTTCAGGCAAGGGCTTGTGTGGGTTAAAGTCTTACGTTCAATGAGGTAAAGAAAGCTCGTGTTACAAAACATCATTACTACTTAGAATATATACTATAGAATATTTACTAATATACTTTAATGTACTGTCTTAGATAACATTCTTTGGAGATTTCCATTAATTTTCTCTATGATGGTTCTTGTAATGTTTGTTTAGCAAGAATTAATTTGGTTCTTATATGGCACAGTATGTGAAAAAAACCTCTTTAATCCTTTTAACTGACTTTAAATGCTCATTTGAATATAATTATTTAAAGGATTAATAAAAAGTATTTTAAAGTTAGCAATGAATTAAAAGTTTGGGAAAAAACAGAGGTTATTTTATTGTCTTTACATCTCTTTTTAAAATCATATTAATTTTCCTTTCCAACACTATTTTATTGTATTAAAATATAATCATGCTAGAAAAAAAATTCATTATGTTAGCAAAAATGAATACAAGGTAGATAGTATACTAACACAATGACAGTAATCTGCTAATACAATAAGGCCTTCCTATTATGTTTAAACAAGAATTCAGTTCTTGATCATTTTTGACATATTTCCAAAAGAGTGTCTCAAAAGGATAAGAAGTAGCATATTTCCATGCTTAAGGAAAAGTTCTTGATGTCCTCATTTACTGCTAAAAACAAGAATCAGTTAATAATGCATAAATTATGTTTTAGCAAATTCTATTTCTTTATTAGGAAACCATTTGCATATACTTTGTGGAAATAAGCATGGATATGATTACTTATGATTAGCTAATCATGGCTTCCAGCATTTATCTGAGAAAACAGTTCAGGCTTCCACCCTGTCCTGAAGTCTACCTCATCGTGAGTCTACCTCAGGACAGCATGGACTAAAAGTACCGTAGCGCTATAGACTGATTCTTGGTTACTCCATGGTAACAATAGGAAAAACAACCCACGGAGTTTCTGTGATCAGCTCCTGAGTAGACCACCTATTTTTCCATACAGAGATTCCTGTAGCAGTAACCTGATATTCCTGTTGCCAAAAGAAAATACATCTGACCATATTAAATATCAATTCTTATTAGAGAACCTAACCTATAACGATTGGGACTCAAAGTAGCATCTGTAAATATCCAACATTAGAAGGTAAACACGGGGAACACAGAAATATAGAAAATTGCATAGAACCTGGAAATTCATAGAGATCCTGAAACATTCAAATTACACTCGATGTTATAACTAATTGCAGTAGGCCTTCCTTCAAGTAATTTTTAATAACAGCATCAAAATGCTTAACCTATAGCTTCTGTGTTGGACTAATTTGATGTTCTATAGGAATTTAAGAAGCATGGCTTGTTTCATTCATAATAGTCATTGTAGGCAAGTCCATAGGACGGGAATTTAAGTGAGAAAGGAAGTTAGAACAGGTAACCAAAAGGCAGTAAATCAGATGATTTGAATATTTGTTAGACAGAAAACTGGCACAACAATTTTCCTCACTGAATTCAACACTGAAGCAAGTTTTGGACACAACATCAGCCTTCACAGTTTGAGGTAGGGACCTTCAAAGTTTGAGGTAGGGACCTGGGAGTTGGTCACAAGGCAGTGCTCCCTTCTCCTTTCCTTCCCCAGATAAAAAGACCCTGTGGTATTGTTTCAACAGCAGCAGCAGCAGCAACAACAAAAACAACTGTTTGAATACAAATGCTTCTGGATTGCTGAATGCCAGGCAGGAGCTCTTTCCAGATCTTTTCTCATAGACAAACCCATGAGAATTCAGAATTTGTTGTAGGAGAACCAGTGAATATTCTGAAATTCAGCTTTTAAAATTATTTCATTTGTGTGCACTACCTCTGCCAATGTGTGCCAGAAATTGGGTTGTGGATACCAAATTAGGAGAACAACTTTTAGATACAAATCATGTCATGAAATGAAACTTACCCTTTTAAAATGTATCCCTTACGAACATGTAAATTTATAGGTCATAAAGTGTCCCTAATCTTTCAATTTTTGGAGGGTTCTAAAATTAGTTTGAACTGAGAAAATATGATGCAGCCTAATGGTCTAGCATCTAGGTAGAACAAATGGCAAATGAATTTCCAATATCAATATATTTATCAGTTACTTATCTGTATACCAAATACAATCAATTATTAAATGTAAATAAAATAAATCTCTTAAAAATTGATTTCCCAGATGAGAGGAAAAGCTAGTTAGCAAGCTGAGTGTGAAATTTACATGTAGTTCATGAAAAAGTGATTACTTACGGAATTAATTGATTTCAGAAATGAAACTGAGGACATAAAATTATGGCATAGAAAGGAAATGAATCAGATCTGTTTTATGAGAAAGGTGTTTATTTTTCCTTCTATTCACAACCATTCCCAGAAGCTACTCCACTCAAGAAATCCCTACTCAAAGCCATAGTCCCTATTGTCCATCTTTATATTTCATAGCACTTGAACTCTTGCCCGTTCTTCATTCCCCTCATGGCTGAATGTTTGTCTACAACTTGGCTCTGTCTTGATTTGGTGTCAGCAATTTTTTTCTCAGAGGGCACGATACTGAGAGTTACTTTTCAACCTGTCAAAACATAACTTCCCAAACGCATCTTCCTATAGATTATTTCAGTTGTGAACTGTCCTCTTTCAGACACATTTCAGTGCCAGTGAACCCTTCATCTCCATCATATCTTTCCATCTTTTTCCTGCAATTTCTCTGTGCCACCTTTCCTGTTGCTCCTTGTATGTGAGATTTTTTGCCGAATCATATTCAGGCTGCTCCTAAATACTTATTTCATATGTTTCAGCTATAAACTGAGAAGACAAAAAAGAGTATCTTCCAAATAAAAAAAAAAGTTCTGTACTGAACGCTCTCCAATGTTAGTATTTGCCTTTGAAACACCTTGTACAGTGTTACTGTGTTCATAGTTCCAGGCTGGTTTCTGAGAGGACAGGTGTCTTTTCCAGGTTTTTGGTGCAGATTAAGGAAAACCTGAGCTCTGAAGGACTGGGTTGTTTGAGGTCTTCTCTCTACCACCTTCCTACAAGACATTAGGGGGAACTTTGGAAGGATTTTTCCATCTTTGAAGAGTAAGGTTGTGGACCCTAGTCACTGTGTCCCAGCTTAGGTACCCCCACTTGGGTATTGTGATAGGCCTACAGGGGATGGCCTCAAGTTGTGCCAGGGGAGGTTCAGGTTGGAAATGAGGAGGCATTTCTCTGGAAAAGCAGTCAGGTGTTGGGATGGGTTGCCCAGGGAGGTGGTGGAGTCACTGTCCCTGGGGGTGTTCAAGGACAGGTTGGACGTGGCGCTTGGGGACATGGTTGTGACGTTGTCAATAGGGCCGTGGTTGAACCAGATGAGCTTGGAGGGCTTTTCCAACCCTAATGATTGTACGGTTCTATGATTCTATTCCTAGGTTTAGTGTTTGAACGGATTCTACCCTTCTGCCACAGCTAGGATTGCTGGAACAATCAGCTTTCCGTGCAATTCTGACAGAGGGACCCGAACTGCACATCTGGGGACACGGCACCGCTCCGGGGCTCGGAGCTCGCCCCGTTCCAGGCCCTGGGCCCGCGCACCGCCCGGTTGTCATGGACACCAGCGAGGCCGGGCTCGGGGCAGCAAAGCTCCCCTTGATTGGCTGCGGGGCAGGGCCCAATGGGCGGGCGGGGTGTTGCGAGGGTGCTAAGATGGCGGCCAGGTAAACACGGGCGGCGGCGGCTGCGGGGACTGGGGGGCGGCCGTGAGGGGCAGAGGCCGGGGAGGCTCGGCCCTGCCCGGCCCGGCCCGGCCCGGCCCGGCCCGGCCCGGCCCGGCCCGGCCCGTGGCCGCACGGGGCCGCACGGGGCGAGGGGACGCGGCCACCGGGAGGCGGTGGCGTGGAGAAGGGCTGCGTGTGCGTCCCCGCTGCCCCGGCGGGCTGGGGGTGTTGCTGCTGTGGGAACTGCTGTAAACAAAGCCCCCGAAGAGAAGGCTTTAAGGAATGAGGAAGGGGAAAAAATATTAGCGTTATGGTCGTAATAGCTCTAATTTGTGCGCTTAAGACCTCTGCGTGACTCTCTCAGAAATAGCGAGTGTTTGCTTCGTGATGAGCTTCTCTAAAACACCTGATGATAGTTACTTTTCTCAAGAGAAATTAAAATGTTTCTGATGATGTGTTTTGCTGCTTCTGATTCTTTTGTAAGCTAATTGAGGATTTATCTCAAAACAGGTCCACTCATGTGGCTCTTCGCCTCCTTGCAATGACTCGGAGTTGCCCCGTTTAAACCGCAAGATGTGGAGCGGACTCTTGCCTCCAGGACTGAACGAAAGTGATGTTGACTTGAGTTCGGATGATGGAGATGAATCACATTGTTCTTCTTCAAAGGAAGATGCACATGAAGATACTGAAAGAGTTCAGCTTTCTGAATTGCAGGAGAACGGACCTGAAAGCAGTGCCACCAGTGAATCACTTCTGACGTCTGTGACAGAGGGAGAAAACGCATCTGAAACGCGCCCTCCCGGAATTTCTTTAGATATGTGGAATGTGGGTATCTGAGTATGCTTTGGATCTTTGGAACCACGCTACAAGTTGAATGGCTACTTCTTAAATTAAAATAACTCCATTTTGGGTATTTTAGGTAGTTATATGCAGAAAGAAACAAAATACGATCAAAGTGCAGTGACCTTACTCTACCTTAATTTTTTTCAAGTAGAGTGGACAGGAATTTAGTTAGGAGTTTAATGTAACTTTTGTTTCCTAGTGCAGTGGTAATTAAAAGGGAAGTGTTTTTGTAGCTGTGCAATTATACAAAGACTTGTGGTAGTGCATGGGCTTGGAGCTTCATTTTTTGTGTTAGTAAGGAATTACAGCTAAGCATGTTTGTTGCTGTGCTGATGATTTATACCTGTGAAGTAGAACTGTAACTTTCTGCTTTCTGTAGGGGCTAGGTGCAAGCGTTAAGACTCCTAGTTGTTTATATCCTCTCTTTATGTTCCCATTGCATGTAAAGGCTGAAAATATTAAACATAAACAAAGCAGTCTGTGTTTCAGGCTTTCCAATCAAAATAAAAATTGGAAAAGGCTAACTGCTGTCCTCCATCCATCTGTGTAGCTAGGCTGATGTGCAAGGAATGTGCTGTTTAGAATCCTTGAATTCTAAACTGCCATCTATATAATAACAAAACATTGAATAGCTCAAGAGTACACAACCATCATAAGTGTATTCAGTATCATGTTCCATGGGAAATATAGGTGATAAAATACCAGAGGCAATTCCAGTATAACGCTATCAGAGTTGGTTGCTCTCAATGCCTAAGTTTTAGTGTAATAGATACAGGGAGCTTCTATGGATAAATGAAATATTAGGACAGCATTTATCAGCATGTTATGAAACTTTAGAAAAAAATAGGAAAAGAAAATTTCAAAAAAAAAAAAAATATGCTGATTCTTGCCTTTTCTTACCCTTGTAGAAATTTCTGGAGCTTCAGAAGAAAAACCGTGAAATGAAAATGCAAGCAAATCAGGAAAACAAAGGCCGAAAAAGAAAGCGTGGCAGAAAAGGTGTCTTATATAATCCCAGAATTTATTTCTCTCAAAATGGAATTGCTGTCCAAGTACACTGGAAGTGCACTTTTAATTTTACCGAGAGTAGAATGCCTGAATAGATGTCTTATGTTATCTGGGACTTTATTTCTCTGGCTGCTATGCTTCCCTTCTAAGACTAGGTTGTACAATGCTACTTAAAGTTCAGGTAATATGTTTATTTCTTCAAAAAGGAGGTAGAACTCATTCAGTCAATACTGGCTTAAAATGGCTAGGTGTATTTTAGTAATTCTATAAAATTATTTTGTGTACTCTGATTAGAGCTCCTCACAAATGTAGGAGGTTCTTCATATGAAAGCCTGAGAGCAGAGTGATTTAAATCCACATGATCGTTGGGAATAGATCCTAGTGTGTTGATCTTTTAAAGGAAACGTGACCTATTAGTAATTATTAACTTCTTTGGGTGCCATAGTGTATTACTGTGTAATGCTGGATTTCTTTTTCTTTCCTAGAAAAACTGAAAAAGAACTCTAACGAAGTGGCTAAGAGGTATAACCAGGTCAATGTGATTTTCTAAAGTCTGTTTTTAATATCAGGCAAAGCTGGTAAAAAGCTTGACCACATGCATAGCCAAATGCTAGCTCTGAGTGTCATGGAAAATACCTGCTGAAGTTGCTTGGTGTCTCTGTCACACAGGCTCAATTTGATTCCAATTGAGTTTATTGCTTGATTTAAAAACAACACGATTGGTTATTTAATGCAACTTACAATGAACTTATTCTCGATAGTGTTTGGTATATAATTGCGTACAAGCTTGCTTTCAAGATTGTGTCATTGCAATTACAGAGGGAAAAGAGTAATTTCACTTGCATTAAAAACTGTCAGTGGGTGAAAAGGGCATGTCTGCCAAATAGAAGAATTTCTTTTAGTTTTGAAAAGAGCATTACGAGTTGTGGGAAACAAACTGGTTGTATTAACATTTATTTTGGGGGGGGGGGGGGTTAGTGTTCAACAGTTGGCCTGTGAAGACCAATGGAAAGAACTTACACAGTATTTTGGAATCAATGATAGATTTGAATCACCTGTGGATAGCAGGGCTCCACAAAAGGTAATTATTGTTACAAAAGCAATGTCCTCTTCTACTTGGTAGGAAAAAAAACTGAGATAAAAACTGAGATAAAAGCAAAACTGAATCTAATTGAAAGTTAGCAGATGATCAAGTTGCTATGAGGAAGGATAATTTTGTGAATTTTGTTCTAGGTTTCACATAAATTGTACTTTGATCAAAAGGTTATTTTGCATTCTTTTGGGACAATATTCATGTCTGTTTTCCTGTTTGGTTTTGTATTATGTTGTTTATGAGAGGCAAAAGACTTGATATATGTTATTTGATTATAGTAACTATAGTAACTTTTTTTTAAAATCATGCTTTAACTTCAAAATGTGGCAAGTCAGCCCTTTAGTTGAAACCAGTAGCTCTTGGAATTAGACAACTGAATCTGCCATTCAGTTTCAATGGATTTATAACACATCCTGTACATAAATATTACTGTAAAGCTAATCATATTTGAAGTAACTGCTACAATATAACAGACAAGTTACAGATGCGTTATATCTTGAGTTTCTTCTGTAACTTTTCATTTGCATAATGTAAAGGTCTACATTGACACTGACATTGAGCTCTGTCTGAGCTCTTACTTTTAGTGGGTATTTGCTTGTCACTAAACTGTTCAGGCTATTCTAGAGTAAGGCCCAAAGAGTTAACATGCAGCTCCTGTCCACATAAGTCAAGAGACTTAAGCACTAGTGCAACACGTCTCATTAATTTCAGAAAAGGCATCTAACAATTAGATATCACTGCAACTTTCAATTGTACACTCCTTTAACTTCTGCCTGAATAATTAATTGTGGTATTTGCAGATCCCTGTTTCTCAAGAATTGTTTCTTTTTCTAGTTTTTAGGAAGTATATGTTTTGAAACCATCAGAAGTGTTTTCTGTAGCATCATTAATGTTTACTTCTAGTGAGGTTATAAACAGTGCCTTGTGATGAATTAATGATTACTGTGAAATTCTGAAGTTTACAATTATAGTTTCTGTTAAATGTTTAATTGTTCCTTTACATGTAAAAGTCACTTGATAACTTGTTTTGATCATAAAGGTTGAATTTTGAAGTATTTGCTCAGTTTTCCATAGGATAGCTAGAATTCTGAATGTGTTAGTATTGTGGAGTGGCACAATGCCAGAACTCAGTTTTTGGATAAAGATAAGATCTTAGAACTGTAACGATACAGTGGTAATTGCCATTCTTCATGTTACCTGACACATATATTGCACATTTTGTTTAGAAAGCTCCAGGGATGGAAGAGATAAGCCAGATCTTCAGATGAATTTTATTGTGACAGGCATAAACTAGTCCGTGTAATTTTTTTAACCCACAGTATTATCCTGCACATAAGATGGAACTAATGCAATGATTTGTGCTCAGGCAGCCTTTCGGTGAATTCTTAATTATACTGTCCATTACAATACATAGACAAAGTGATTTGTGTTACGTAGAAATTACAGGTTTATGTACTGTCTTAAAATGAAGAATTTCATTAAACTATTTTTAAAAGAAGATCCTCCCTTCCTCCCTTTCAGACATATTTCTGTTTATTTCCCCTAAAGATATTTGCTTCTCTTTTTCTAGTCTGGCCTTGAACTTAGCATAGAGAAGTCTGTGGCTGAAGGTGACATTGATAAAGCTGAGGAGCTGAGTGATAGATTAGCCATTCGTGAGGTAAGTGGACTACTAACAAAAGTTTTTAGGAAAAAATCAATTCTGTATATCTGTATATATAAAAAAAAAGTTGTAACTAAAATAGCATTGAATGTTGTTTGGGGCATCTTTTCCTAATCAGATTTTTTTCAATGATTGAAGTATTTTCCTGCTTATTCAGTAATGGTTGGCCAACTATAGCTATGTATAAGAATTGAAAATACAACTGTGAATGTTCCCAGGTAACCTTACCTTGAAGCCTTGACAAAGACTCTGCAAGTCCGAGTCATCACTAACTAGTGATCTGTATTGAGCTTTTGATTTTTCTGCACATTGCAAGCCAAAAAACAGGTAGGATGTTCCCTTCCTGTCAGTTCCTCGTGCATCAGGATTTTCTCTGCATTGCCTCAAAAAGCTTGGTAACTCTGGCAAAAGATAAGAGATTGAGGAAGTTTAGAGCGAGATCTGTCCAAGTAAGGACAGATACACCTGTAAGGACAGATATAAGCTGGTGATGGTCAGTGCTTTTTTTTCCCCCCCTGCATCCTCATGTCTTCAGGAGTTGATGAGATGATGAGGAAGAATTCTAAAGAAGAACTGGAGCAAATAAATGCTAAACATCTTTCTGTAGCTTTAGAATGATGTTTATAGAATGAATGGATAGTTTTTCTTTAAAAGCTAACATTTTTGAGTATAAATGCATATCTCCAGATAAATCCAGGTGAGAGAAACTCCATTTTCCTGAAGAAGCTGTCTTGTTAGTTGATGTATTTGAGTAATTTTATGATAGTTTGTTGTCTATATGCTGCAAAAAAATGGATCCTTTAAACTTGCATGTAGTGCTGCATGGATACTTAACCTGCTAAGAAATCTAGCACAAACCTCTGGGAATAGAGATTTTTTTAAGAGGAACAGCTCTATGGGTTTGTAGGTAGCAGCAACAGAAGTACGTCACTGAAATCCATCTAGGCTGTTGTGCTCACTGCAACATGTGCATAGGGGAGAAAGTGTGAAGGAAGAAAAATGAGGGTAAAAATATAGTTATAATAGTTTTAAAGAGAAATGAGAAAAACATCCTAAATCTAATGCTATCTGAGGTGAATGGAAGAGAGATCTTTTAAGTCACCTGATCTATATAATTTCAACAACGGTTTTGCATTCTTTCATCTACCTTGCACACTGTTCTATGTTCACAGAAGCAATTTTGTACTCACTGCATATACCTGCAAAATTCAAAGATATTAGAAAAGCATTTAAAAGGCATTCTGAATGCTTCTCATTATCATAGAAATACTTGGTGTTTCAGTGAATCTTTAATGTAAGATTACAGCTTTAAATTTGTTTTAATGCCACATAATGTAATACTGTGGTGACTTTAAAAAAGAGGTGGCGTTTGAAATGGGAAATACAGTTCTTCAGGTTCCATAAGTACAGTTAGGTAAAACTAACTTCCTCTGTGTGTGTTCTTATACATTCATTAGAAATTCCTATGCTTAGTCATTCAGGACAGCTTTTAATTACTAGACTCAGCCTTTTTCACTTGTGATCACAGAACCTCACTGCACAAAGGTAACAGCTCCTGACAATGATAGAGATGTAGCCTAATGTTCCCTTTAAGCCCAGCCACCTTCTCCTGGTGATACTGTTATATTACCTTTTGTGTATGGCATTAAACACTCTTGCAGTTCTCCTTCACAAATGTCATTATTCCATCTACTCTAAAGTGGATAGGGTATCATAATCAATAAAACATACTGAGGTTCTAGTGCAAGTTGTTTGACTATAAAAACAAATTAATGTAAGAAGTTTTAAGGTTTTGTAATATTTATGATAAACTATTATCTGATTTTGGTAGCCATGGGATTGTACAACATCTAGCGTATCCCAGGTGCTACAGCAATATAATATTATTTGTGGAACATTAACTCCAAATTGTTGACTTTCAAATATTAGCATGTTGTAATTCTGAAAACAAAATGCTTGAAGCATTATTAGTATTCAAAGCCTTGACTTGGTTTTGGTTAAGTGGGTTTATCTGAATAAATAGCATGCTGGAAGAAGGAAAACTCAAATGACTCTGACTTGATCTCATGAGGAGTTCTGTGAAGGCAGAAACTCAGTGAATTCACCGGGGTTCTCTGCTGGTTTAAAGATGTGCTATGTAGCCTGCTGCAAGATTTTATTTTTCTGTGTGATCTTAAGAGCCTGTATTTTATATTGTTTAGTGGATCTTTTTAAAGTACTTCTTATTTGAAGGAGATCCTTCTAACAGTGACTAATTCTGATTCAGTGAAGAGCTATAGAAAAGGATTCAATTATGGGGAGGCTGATTAAAACATTGTTTTGTGCACGAGAACAATTAATAAAATGTCTTCATATTGTGCAGTATTGATTCAATCACAATTTTCCTCCTCTCTTTGCAATTTAGAGAAATATGCCTTCTAGAAGTCATTTTATGAAATAATTCTAAGAACTGAGTTTAGTTAATTTGTAGAGTATGGGGTTATTTGTGTTTCTAACTTCCAAATGCACACAACACTGAGCAAGTCAGGCATGGAACTGTACGATGACTGTATTGAAGTCTAGGCAATATGTGGATGAATTATTGTTGTTTTATCTCAACCTCATCTTTTTATGTATGGCTTTCATTTTTCTTGAGCAATGTTGCGGGGTTATGGGTATGTATGAGAGAAATAGCTGCCTTCCGTTTGGGGTGTAGCCCCCCTTGTAGCCATGTGAGAAAATGTTCATTGGGTAGGTGTTCTTTTTGAAATCAGGTGTATGGGTTTTTAATCAGCACCATTTTCTTTTGCAAGAAGCAGTGACTGGAACCTGCTGATAAAGCTTTTGCTTTGAGGCACAGATCCCAGAGTTCTTAAAGCCGTTTCCTGCCTTAATAAGTGAAACTAATTTTTGATGTATAACATTTATAAGCCTGTGAAACTGATAGGGCAGCTTCAGTATTTAGAAAAATGAAGCCAAAAATAAACAGATGAATGAGAACGGGCAGGAGAAACACGTCCTGAAAAGCAAAGGAATGCCAAAATGATGCTGTCAATACGCTATCATTATGACATGGTGAGAAGAGTGGGCTTTTTTAAATCAGATTCCCTTAAAATCAGTGATGATTTGAGCAATATGCATAATCTAGGAGCTCTGAGTGAATCACTGAAATGCTTATCCTTAAAACCTGAATGATACTGCTTCAAGACTTCAGATGTTTTGGTTTCCATATGGTACTTATTGCAGGTTCCTTAAGGAGGATGTTACTGTACTGATGTAAATGAGGCTTTGGGCTGTATGTTATTTGTTGCTTTGTTCTACTTTGTCAAATACACCCAACTGCTGACTTCAAAACAAAGTGTCTTCATTTAGTAGTGCTCAAGATTTTCAACTGTTGGAGGCTAGAAGTTACAACTTGGCTACCTTGTGCATGAGGCTCTGTATTTACTGGTGACAGCACACGTGGATTTGTATGTAGCTTTTGAGAGTGTGGCTAAAAATGTAATTGCCAGAGCAGGGCTAACACACTTCTAGTAAAAAAAGAATTATACATCTATGACGGCGATAGTCTGATCTCTTGGCTAACCTCGCTGCAAAGTATTACCCTATGTTTCCCGTTGTCAGCCCAGTTGGTGGACTACAAAAGTGAGCCCCATTAGTTTGGATGTTATCAAGCTAGCAGACATCGTTAACTACAGGACCCTGGGCCATTCCCTCAGTACGTCCTCGTGAGGTGTTCTGCTTTGCTAAGGAATTACGGTGGTCCTGAAATTGCATTATTTACAAGTGGAATTATTCCTGGAAGAACATGGGTGTGTCTGCATTTATGCTGTGCAGAATAACTTGGTCCATCAGTAACTCCTTGCTTCTTTGGCTAGATTGCTTCTAGAACCTGGTCTAGCTTGAGCATCTCTATGCTGTGGTGCAGTTATAGCACATAAGATTAGCACTTGGGATTTTTGTTGAGCATTCACGTAATGCAGGTGGGTCATACCGCTTAGTCATAATTCACTATGGGTTTTTAAATATCCTGCTAGAGTGGAAGTTCTTCCTGTAATACCTATATCATGACACTATTAGTATTAAATAACTAGCAATTCAGCATAGTACATGTGACAACACACAATTAAGGTTCGTTATTATAACCCAGTTGCTATTACCTTTTTTTTATGTTGGAAAAAGCCAAGGCTTTCTGCTTTTGAAGTTCTGCTTTTTAAATGGGGAATGGCGTATCTAAAACTCTAGTTTGAACACTGTGTTTAATTACGACTTGTTTAATCTGAGAGATATCAAGAGAAATGGTAGTAGTAATATAGGAGTTGCCCAGAAATCCTGAACCTTGTGGAATGAACTTTGTAGCAACGTTGAAGTTTGTGTACTCTTAGCTGAATTACAATAAAAATGCCTTTCTTGGGAATACTTTAGGGTAGGCTAGCTGAGATTCAGTGGTAGCAAGTACTTGAATGTGCATGTAAGTGGGAACAGACACTTAGAATTGTGTGACCTTTTCTAACATTTTCAAAAAAGCTTTTTGGAATAATATCTTCAATTGTACTTGAATTGTTCTTACTGGGTTTGTTGGACTTTGTCCAGATTTTTTTCAAGATTTAAAATAGAGTAGTTAGAGCACAGTGGCTTTGTAGTGTGAGGTGTTTATCCTTTTGAGTAAAGACAGTATCTGGAGATGCCTGGTTTACTTTCCTGTAAATTGACTTCACTTTGGAGTGATACCTTAAAAAGTTCTGTTCCCTGTTCAACCAAATAACAGCAAAACATTTGCCCTATATCCCCAACCTATAAACCTGAAAATATTTTCCAGACTTCTTTCCCTAGAGAAGGAGGTTTTTTTGACTCAAATTGTTGCGCAGGGTCTCAAGAAGCAGCATGCAGATTTCTTACAGCTTTGATATTCTGAGAACTAATCTGTCTAAACCTCAGAGTTTGCATTTGGCTTGTGGTTTTTGAGTTACTGCCTGGTAGGTAGGTGCCATATTGTCTCAGAGCATGTTAGCCTGGGGACTGTAACTTGAACACCATAAAATAATCTTGACCATGTTAGATTTACCTGTCAAAAAGAACTTTAGAAATATTTTGTAATTTGGCCTGCTGAATTGCTGAAGTAGTTGTCAATCTCTAAATAGCGCAGACTTCTAGACAGCAGTGTTTCTATGTACTTAGCTTGTGGCTTCTGGCATTTCGGTGAAAGATTTTTTTTAAATGCTCCAATTTACAAGGAAAGTATGGTATTGTAGTCAAGTTTAAATGAAAGATCTATATCATAATTGACCAAATTAATTAGCTATTCACTGGCACATCATTCTCATGTTACAGCAAAATCGGTTTTGCTGTTGTCTTCAAAATTTGTGCTGATCAATTTTCACCATTTTCTAGTGTTCAAATTAGCATGGTTTGTAGTAACTTCTAGCTGTATGATTTAGAATGGGACATGGACAAGCAAGGTTGTATGTCAAAACCATCAGGACAGATTCTGTAAGCTGTTGCTGTCATATTCAAAATCTGGCTGGGATATGAATGATCGTGATGTTGTACACAGCTGTTTCAAACAGGTATCTAGGGCTAGGTGAGTTGGCTGCTCTTCCTTTGGTATCATAGTTTCATTCCTAAATTCTGTGCAGCATTCACAGTGTATTGTAGTGCTTTTAGGTACCTGAAGGGAGTGATACAGTTTTATACAGAATACAACCAAGCACCAATTAACTTGGAAGTCTTGCCAGTTGAAGGACTTGGGGGGGGGGGAATTTATTTTTTATCTGTGAAGGATTTTATTTCTAACACTTAGCAGAGGTGCTTCCAAATATCTCTCTTCATTGAGGTTGTTTTCTTTTAACCTTTGGAACATGGCAGGGTTATCACCTAGAATTACATTCTTCTGCTCCCTTAATTATGTATATCTTTTCCTTAACAAACCTTAAAAAAAGATTTCAGATGTTACAAGTCTAATTAAAGAGACAGACAAAGCACAGTTTATACTGTAGATTTTTTCTGCAGTTCAATTAATCAGCATGTTTTCTCTTTTAATTAAAACCATTTTAGTAAATTAAAGCCCACAGCAAAACACATATATAATTTGTTTGTAATTAGCTCTTAATTGGTGGTAGTTGAAGCTTAGCACCCTTGGTTTCTTTCTTCATGATTGCCATTTTATTAGCAGCCAGTCATTAATTAATCTTTTTTTCTAATTAGCTTATAAAACTGTTGATGGCACATTATTGTAAATGTGATTTTAAGTTCAAAGCTTGTTAATAAGCTTTCTTACTTAGAAGAACAGAGATAAAGAAATTGCTGAAAACAGTACTACAGTTCTTTTTTTAAAACTGCCTTTCTTATAAGGGGGCTGTGTAAAGCATCTAACAGCTTATAGTTAATTTTTTAATGCTGTGTTTTCTCATGAATGGAAGAAGTTACTAGCATTTAAATGTTTAAATCTAGAGGAGAGCTTAATGGTATAACAGTGTTCTGTCCTTGCTCCATTACTGTGTCATCCAAATATAATTTGATGTTGTAATGCACAGCATAAAAATACAACAAAGGTATTACAAAGTATTTTACAGTGCAAGTTGAGCACATCATTGAAAGGGGACAATTTTCACTGCAAAATCCACTCGGTATTCTTGTTTGCTTTATATATTTTATATACGTCAGCAATGGATAACATTCCATAACATAAAAGGAGAAAATCATTGCTAAAGGCAAGCCTGAAATAACTAGATTCATATTTGATGAGAAACTGTAACACTGTATTAAAAGGCTGTTTGGCTTCTCTCCTATGATCATAGGATATTTCAGGACCTGTTTGAATACAGATGTTTTGTTACAGCTTCTGTGGGTTTAGCATTTTGTATGTCATACCTAAATTCATACTTAAATATTTCTGAGCAGTTCTTGAATCTGCTGTCTGGCTCATTCAGCATTTATATCATGCGGTGTTATTTTAATGAAATATATTTACAGTGTAGTACTTGATGTTAAACGTCTTGATTTTTTTAAGGAAGTTTTCTGAAAGTTAGGTGCTGGTGCAACTTGACAGAAATGTTTACTCTTCTGCCTGAACTTTCCATACTATTTCAACTTCATCCATTTCTTTGCTTGTTTTAAAAGTGTTTTATGATGCTGTGCAAGAAACACTAGAAAGGGATAGCTGACAAGGAAAAAATTAAAAATTGGATAAAAAGTAAATGAATAATGTCATATTACTAAAAAGATGAGAGGCTAATTTGTGCCGACTTTTTGCTAATTTTGTTCAAGCCTCAAAATGAGGAGCTGTCACCCGTTCTGTGTAGCACTGATGACAGTGCCAATGATCCATGAAATAAGCTGCCGCTGGCTTTGTTCTGATAAGAATGAACAAATCTGCACAATGTACGGCTCCCAGAATCTCATTTTCATACTTGCATGCAGGCTAAAAGAAATAAGCTGTTTGCAGGCTTGATTAATCAGACATTTGAGGGTTTTTTGTCTCTTTGATCTCTTTCGTCTCCTAGGTAACTTGCTTGACATTAATGTTGAGCTTGAGTAAAGACAATCAGGAATTGTAGACCAAACTGATATAAAAATTAAAGACCTTAACACTTTAAGTACTCCAGTAATGGTTCCGCTTTACTTCAGAAAACATCTGTTTTCATTTAATTAAAGAACAAAAGAGAAAGGCATAAATATTTTTCATAGAGACCTGTTATTCTACAAAAAAAGTTAAAGTATGATAATTGGTATTTTTGAACAGTTTCAAGGCATTTATTTAGAAAGAAGCAAAGCTTCAGAAATGTGTTACGAGGTAACAATTTCAGTTGTATAGAAATATTATGAAAAATAATGGATGAGGAATTTTTCACTTATGCTACATTAAACAGCTAGAGGAAGATATTTGATGTGATTATTGGTGAACTTCGAAATGGAAAGGTCTTTGCCCTGTTAGAACCTAAGTTGTTTTATTTAGTTTGTCTTAAATATATATATATATTGTGTTATAAGGATGAACCATCATATCAGCTTTACTGCCCAATATGATTTACACATTTTAAACCTGTAAAATTGAAAGGAATTTAAAAAAAAAAAAAGTGTCGCAGTGCGTTTGCTGGAGGTTATGCAGACGCTTTTACAAATCTTCCAAGTGGCTGTAAAGATGAATGCCTCAAGGGTCTAGCCAGGGCCCTGCTTTTCCAACCAGCTAAAGCCCTTATCTTAAATCCAAGCAAAGTACCATTAATCTTTTTGAAAGACCTTTTATGGCTTTTAATATATCCCAAATTAGAACATTTTACACCCTTGGTTCCTGAAATATGGTGATAAAAAGCCTTTAGAGCTTAATTTTCCTTACTGCGTGCTCTGACCAATTTGCAGTTCTTTGTGATAATGTTTAGACACCTTAATTAAAATGCAGCAAAATATTGGATGTTCTATATGGAAAATGCTGATACTTTGACTACACAAGAAATTGTTGTATATATTTTTATTCATGCTTTTTTACTTCTTTTAATGTTGTAGTTTAGGAAGTTATCTGATGACCTGAAATGTTTTTTAATGTAAAACCCATTGACCAAGCTTTTATCGTTTTCTTTTGGGAGGGGCACTGAAGATGTATGTCTGGGTGTGGGTGGGAGCAGAAGACATTTAATCTGACTGAAATATTTGTGTTTATATGCAACATTTGTTTTCATGTCTTGCAAATTTGGCTCTGTGTAGCCTGGACATGGTGACATTATTGCTGCAAAATGCTTCTGCTTTTCCTTCCACATACACTACAGAGGATCTTATTATCCCATTTTCTGTACTTTTCAAAGATGGAAGAACTCATTCTGGCTTCCAAGAAATGCAGATCAAAGGATTTTTTTTTTTCCTCAGCACTTGTATAGATCTCAGTAGTGTATATCTGTATGTGTAGAAGTGTTCAGTAGATTCCTAGAATATATTTTGAGGGGCAGACCATTATTCACCACATAGTAAGAGTTCATTTTTAGTAAGTGTATTAGGAGGTAACATGCAATTGAAAAATAATGAAGGCATGGTTCTGCTGATTCTTGTGGACTTCAGCCATTAGATTAGCTCAAAATATAGAGCCTTCAAGTAATCGTTTTTCTAAATATTTTAGGTGAGTTTTCATAAGCATTCTTATAGTGCAAGTATAATAACATAAATAGTTGCACTTAAAAATTAAATGACAATATAAAGAATGTTATCCTTTGTTAGTCTTTCACTTGCTATTTGGTAGTTCAGATATTGTCATTGAATTACTGATTTATATAATATTGTTAACGCTCAGAAAATTACAGCCAATACAAAAGCTTTGAAACATCACATCGTTTTGTACATCTTGATGACTTCATAGGTACATATTTATGACCCTATAACAAACACATGCATAAACTATATTTAAAAAAAAAAAGGCTAGCATTAGTCATTGTGCACAATTCCTTTGGGGGGGGGAGTGGATCCTATGCTCACCTATTAACCGTTTATATTGCCAGTGCTTAGAGCCTCAAGCAATGCACAAAGGGATGTTTAATGCCCAATAGGCATGCAGGCTCTGAAACTCTTCAGCAGGAAGTTTATTTTTTTGATTCATGAACAGTGAAAGGACCTTAAGGTAAATAGCTTGTAGTGATGAGGGAGATTTCTTTTTTGTGTGAACAAAAGTGATCTGGATATCATCCTACCTACAGGGTAGGTGCTAGGTGGGAGAATTGTAGATGTCAGTATGTCTACATTCTTGAGCTGTCTATTGTCTTATTTCAGTAAGCCATTTTTCAGAGTAAATAATTGCCTGTACAGGTGCAGCAGATTATTGAAGTGTATTACATTGAATAATGGTTCTTTTGCGTGGATCTCCCATGCCTCTCATATTTAGTGGTTCCATGACTTCCAGGTGAAATCTTAAACATCCAAGCGTATCTTAGTTGTAGGGTTTGGACTGGAGGGAAGGAAAACCAGTTTGTTCACATCACAGCTTGTAGCAGTTCTGACTAAACGAATTGCTCATTTGTCTTGGAGAAAAGTGGTAACTTCAGACATCAAATTCTTTCATAATTTAGCTGCAAATAACATCCAAGTCATGATGGCAATCACAAAATGTAACTACAGCAAACAAGTTATGAATGGAAATATAAAGGAAAATAACCTGGTCATAGTTTGTGGTACCTTCTTCCATCTTTTTTCATCTGCTCTATTCTTTTTTTTTTCCCCTGTTGTCATGCACTAATATGAACTTAATTCTCATGGTGTGAATAAGATTATAAAAGTAAAATAGTATTCACTTACAGCCCATTAGGACCTCATCTGGAAAGCACACATTATCACACTAATAATCGAAGAGCTGGTAATGTGAAGACTAAAGGCCAGATGGACACTGTTCCATTTACTTCTTGGACAGACTGATTAAAACATTGCTGCTGGTACTACTGGAAAATGCATGGTAGTGGCAGTTCATCCAAAAGGACAGTTTTACACAGGAAGCGTTTCCTATTGTTAGGACCTGATGATATTTTACCACAGTTGAGGTCACAGACTGGTCTTAGTAATTGAGAGACGGAGGGGATGTGTGTGTGTGTACATCTCTCTCTATATATACTTAAAAATAAACAAGGACATAGCGTGAAAGGCACAGTTAGTGCCCTTTGCTTTTATCCTTCAAAATTAAGGAACTGGGTGAAAAGGATTGCTTGACACAGGATCCCACTCCTTTGTGTATTTCTCAAGAGACATTCTTGTCCATCTAATCTTACAGTACAGCATCACCTTAATATTGGAAAGATATTTTAATATTTATTGACTTTTGGGAAACAATACCAGACCAAGTAATTTGTGAGGCTTACACTTCATACGAGCCATTTGCTTCTATTCAGTTTTCCTTTGTTCCTTTTTATGTCTTAGCTTGGTGTGAAAATTGCCAAAGCTGCCGCTTGCCGCAACTTTGTAAAAGCCAAACAAGAAGCAGAGGCTGCCCAAGAAGCTCGAAAGAAAAAGAAGCTTGCTTGGGGGTAAGTCATTTGAGTATGGAATTAAACATTTGTGGTTTCGTTGGCACTAAGTGTATGCAATACAATCTCAGTTGAATGTTTCCTTAGTTGAAATAGGCTTGTGTTAATCTTATTTGTTTAGTTTAACCTTGTCTTTTTTTTTTCTTCTGAGCAGTGTATAAGACTAAGGATGCTTTACCAGGATTAATGTATTGGTCATATGGTTAAATTGCATTGTCTTTATTATGGTTTTAAAAACAATTTTTGATTGTTGTCATCATTGCTAAGAATATGGTTGAATAGCTGAAGTGTGTAAGTTCATTATTCCTCACGATTTTTTTCTCCATTTCAGATTTGAAGCTAAGAAAAGATGGGAAACAAAAAGCAACATGGGATACATGTAATCCATTGTATTTTCATCAGGAGTTAACTATCTGGTTTTACTTGAAGAATCTTTGTGGATGACTTTCTTAAATATAAACACAAAATTTAAAAATAAATAAAAACCACATAAATCTTAACACATCAAATTACTGTGCTTCGGTGCTTTAAAATTACAGTATCTTGTTAAGTCACTCTTACAATGTAGCAAAAATGCTATCTAAACATAAGTGCTATGTTAACAGCATTTTTCTCCAAAATATAAAAATGTAAGGTAATGTATTGTGGAATGTGTTTGGAAGGGAGCTCTCTAAAGATGGAATAAAATACGTCATCCAAATGTGTTCTCTGTGCTTCATTGCAGTTACCATATATCCATTCCATGGCTACAAGGAGAGGTATAAGGTTTTCCGGTTTCCCCTGTTATACAGACATAATTAAGTACTTCTTTCTATGATTATCTGAGAGTTCAGGGTGGTGTTATGGGGCTGAATAAAGAAAAGAACACCTTACCTGTTCTAAAGCTGTTCTTACTTACGTATTTATGGACTTTGTAAATGCGAACAGAAGTTGGCTGAAAAAATCCATCCTCCCTCTACTGGGAGGATGTGGTACTATTCATTATGTCCTGGTGCCATGTTTTTCAGAATGCTTTAAATTCCCAGTATCGTTCCCTTCGTAAGAACTCAAGTTCTTGAAGTCCTAGTTTCTTTGAGTAGATCAAGTATAGAAACACGTATCTTCAAAAATACCTAAGATCTGTTATATTTTACAGTTAGCTGCACCCAAGAGACAAATACAGATTTTACTCAGTCAAATGTTTTACAGATAAATTAAGATTTGAATGCTTATAAGAATTACAGCAAGAATTGATGATGTTTCCGCAAAATTGTTCTCAGTGAAAAGTAAGGATGCATTCAGAACTAATAACTTTTCTCCCTGAAGCTCTTGCGTATGTGTTTAGTCACCACAATGCCTGAATTGAATTGGTAATGTAAATGTCAGTTATTGTTAACCAAGATTAATACGTTTCAGGCCAAAGGTATGGTATTAGCGTAATGGTGATTTACTGTGTAAGTACTTGAGGCTAAAACAACTTGCCAACAAATAGTAATTTGAAGTTTTACGGCATGAATTCGAAGAGGTTAGATTTGCAGTCTAACATGGAATAGTGCATTTTTGTTCATTAGCCCTCAGGATGTTTGATTCTTTTTTTTTTTTTTTTTTTTAGTAGAACATCATATTTCTTTCACAAAGATGAGAGTTTGCAATATGGTAATCTGCAGTTAGCTGTAATTAGTTATGATGATGGAGTTGAATACAATTGCCAGGACTGTAAATCAGGGGCTAAACAGGTTTCTGCAATAGAACATCGTAAATCTCACACAATGGTTTACAAAATACATTAGCTTTAGAAACTGGTATGGAAGGAAGTGATATCTCTTAGTAAAATGTTTGCAAAGGTAGGTTGCATGCTTATTGTTGTAACCCATCTAGATGACACCATGAATGTTTAGATTTTTCCTTGGTCCCAGAGCAAGTAGGTTTGTGCAAAACATTCTTGTCCAAAACTTAACGGGCACTCTGCCCATAGATTCTGTTAGTTTTTTTTAGCACTTGGCAGATAGGTCTTAGATATAGCCGACCTTTCTGCTTATGACACCCTGAAAAGCAGAATGATTCTAATAACTTTTTGCTGAAAACATCAGAAGTATTTGATTATTTAAACACAAAAGTACTGTATATTAAGCATTGTATACATCTGCCCATACTACTCTTAATAGTAACAGTATATGTTGGTCAAATAAAGATCTTCATCTAATCATAAGGATCTGTGTGGTTGTTTACTTTGAAAATGGGTTATAAAAAATCCAAACCCTCAAATAGCAGCTGTTGTCTGAGAAGCTGACACACTATTTGTCACAGCAGTACAAAACTTCATGTAATATTTGTCAATTTCACTTAAAATGACTAATTAGTTTTATGCTAGGTTGTTAATAATGTGATTATTTGGGAAGTATGCAGAATGTTTGCTTTGGGTTCCAATATTTGCTTTGGGTTCCATGTGTGATGAAATAAAAATAACCCATTTCAATTATTCTGATATACCTAAAATACTGACTTCATGTTATTTAATTCCTAGAATTATACAATGTTCGAAAAAGCCACTGATTACTAGCGAAAATCTGAGAGCCTAATGCCGCTGTATAGAGATTATCTGAATGCATGATAAATGCATGTGTAATTGTACCTTAATAAATGTTTTCCTGAATTACTCACCTGATTCTGAGATGTTACATTCCTGGCTTCTGTAGAGTACTTTTGCTCTGTGCCAAAGTTCTGACCATCTCTTGGAAGCCTCAGGGAAATCTAAATCCATGAGCAAGTTCTGCACCAACTCTCCCCACCACAGTTTCATGTTTAGTCAAACTACAGCTGTGAGATTCTTGTTAGATATGCTGAGTAACCCTACAGTGGGGGGGAGGGGGGGGTGAAGGTTGTAGTTTTTTGAAGACATATCTCAACAGCAAAACTAACTTTGAAAAGGGGAATGTCCTCGTGCAATTATGCAACCCTAGTTCAAAGAAAATGTATCTTGAGATCTTGAGTTGAGCTACCTGGCCTGACCAGAGCTGTGTTAGCTGCCCAACTTTGCCGGCAAGGCTTCTTGACTAACTTTATTAGCTGAGGTGCTATAGCAGAGTGGGGTGGTTAGATTGCTGTTGGTTTTACTGTAGGCTTGGCCAATGGCAACTGAATGGCTCCGCGTTTTCTCTAAGCAATGTTAGATGCTTCAGTATAAGCTGCTTGCTCACGTGGGTGTCATACTTTTTTATTTCTGCTCCATCTGGAGGTAGGCCAGACTCATGTTCTTGTCATTCTATTGTGTTGTAAGGTCTGAACAATTAAGAAAGAAATTGTTTATCAAATCCTGGGAGAAAATACAGTTTAAAGTTTGACAACAGCATGCTAATACAATTAACAGTATTTCTAAATACCACATTCCTGAGCTCCTAAACCAAAGAGTGGCTGCAGGGACAGTTTGACAGATAAAACCATATATATAGTTGTTAGTTTTAATAGTTTTTTGCCTGCAACCATAATCTGTATCATTATTTTTTAGTTTAATTCTGTTGGACAAGTTTCAAAGATAAATACGGTGTGTAATAAGCCTTTGCAACCTCTAATTTGTGAAGGAGTGTCTGTCCAGTTAATACTTGTTCATTGAAGCAAAGGGTTTTGAAATAGCTGGAGTACGAACTGTAATTACTGATGTCTGTTTCCTATTCACCTATGGGTTCTGGCATTTGATCAAAAAATGTAATGTATTGCTTAATCTCAGAGCATTCCCCATTTTCAAAAATATTTATGAGACTTGTAGAGCGCTGAGTGACCTCAGCAAGACCAGAGCAGATGTTTATTTGGCATTGATCGTATGGCGTGAATCCAAGTTTTTTTCCTGTTACCTCTGAATGTTGCTAATTCAGATAGGTATCTATTTATAATGGACCTCTAGTGCAAGTTCAAAGCATTTAAAAAAGTATTTAATATATCCATATTAGTGGTTTTTAACGGGAGCTCTCAAAAGAGGAATACAAATGTTGAGCAATTTATACAAGGACAACCTGCACGTTGGCAGCAAAGTGACAAATGGACGTTATTCTCTGTTTAGTGTGAGGTTTGTCATGGTTGGAAATAACTTTGTTTTGAAAAATGAGGCAGGTGTCCAAATCTCTCTGAAAGCCAATGGGAGTTAGGTACCTCACTGCCATCTGCCCTGCTGAGAGGGCAAGAAACTGGGACGTTGAATGTGAATGCTCTAAGCATCACAAGAGGTAGTGGAAGCCCTAATCTCATTCAAGAAAAGTCGTCGTCCTTCTTGTCTAAAAATGACTGCATTGTTTTGTATCCGCCTACAGCTGTGTTTATTTTACCATCAAATCTTGTCTTTCCAGTTTCCTTGGAGCTGTGCGTGGTGGAATTCAGAGGTTTTCTGTTTCTTTGCTTAAAATCAGACCTGGAATATAACAATTTGTTCTCAAAAACAACAACAACAACAAAATAGAAATAAAAAATAAACGTAGAAATTGGTTACTAAGAAATGCAAACAGTCAAGTTTATATATAAAATGTGAGCTGTACAGGTTCTGCCTGTAATGGCTCTTACCAAGCTCATTCTTTAATTATGTTCATGAATATGATGGGCACCGTCCGAGAAAGAAGAAAGCTCTTTGTAGTGACAAGTCACTGTTATGCCAAGCCATTGGTTGAGTTGCAAATCATAGAGAAGCGTGTCAGTTATTGAATTGTCATCCGAACTTAAATACTGTCTTCATTCCTCCTGGAGCTTCCCAGGTAGATTGCTTGATTTATACAGATAAAGTGGCTTTGAGTCAATACAAAGCTGTCACAGGTAGAAACAAGCAGCTGTATTTCTGTGTTACAGGCTTCAGTGTGAACTGTCCTCTCACAGCTTAATTTTTGCTATAACTGAGTTCACATCAAGTAAGAGAAAAGATACAGAAATAACGACTGTTACTCAGATGAGAACCAACCACCTTCTTATAGTAAGGAGGGCGGAATTTTGTTCATTCTTTTAGGCACGCTCACTGATATGACCCCCACATCTGGATTTGCTGCTTCGGATATGCTGAGTCTCATAATGCTGTCTGTGGAGTCTCCTACCTGAACCTTTCTGTATTGAAAATGGGGTTCTGGCTTGCAGGATCTTCCCTAATACTGAAGTGCTTGTTGACCGGTGGAGACCATTACTTCCAACTAGTAGCCCGGTGAATTGACCAAAACTGCTCGATGGGACAAGGGAAAAGCATCTGCATTTTCTGTGAGAAATGGGATGATTCTGTGAAAAACAAGCTGCAACTTCAGCATCTGTGACGAAAAATTGTTCGTTTGCAAATGGAAGATTCCCAACATAAATGAGGTGATTCAGATTTTTTAAGCATTTATTTCTCTCCTGTAGAACTTATTAGAATGCCTTTTCCTCAATGATATTCTAAGTATGTCATCAGCTCCTAAAGCTGCCTTCTCTGTAACAGAGTAGGTTTCCAAGAGGGCCTTAAATAAAGCTAGGTGTAGTAAGCTAGTACAAACTGTAAACACCCAAAGAACACTGCTGGGATGCATGTTTCAGCTTCTAATTACCGTCAAAAAATTGAGAATAGACCTTTTACTTTTTGCAGAGTTAACGAAGAGAACATTGAGGGCAGTCTGCTGGCAAGTGCTGTCCCCTCTGTTATCTGCCAAAGCTGCAAACAGCCAAATGGGCATTTCCAATGCTACTCTCTTTATAGAAATACGTTTATAAAGAAATAAAGGCATCAGCTTGCTTTTTGCTAAGAATCATTTCCCTTGCTTCTCTTGCTCTTTTTGTTTAGTCTAGCAAGCATTTTAAAATAAGCCTTGCTTCAACTCACTTCAGTTTTAACGAACAGCTCAGAGAAGGGATTTAGGTGCACTCTGACAAAAAAAAAAGAAACAAAACCAAAAACAAACAAAAACCCCAAACAAACAAAAACAAACAAACAAAAACACAAAACAACAACAAACAAACAAACATTTTTTCTAAGATCCATGGAACTTCTGTTTCCATTGTGTTTTTGTCCTCCTGCTCCTGTCACACTCACAGTCTGGAGCAGACTGCCTGCCACTTGGGTCAGGACTTTAGGTTACCCACCTCTGGTGTATTTAAGCTCTTGCGGCTGCATTTTCAATCTCTTCTTCTTACCCTTTGAAAGAAAAAACAAGTCTTTCTTTTAAAGTTTGTTCCTTTTACTGCTCCAGTTCAGAGTGACTCCCAACAAGTAGCTTAAGGCTAACTGGGGCAGCGACAGCACTGCAGGAAGGTTGGAGCAAAAGGAAGGATGAGGTTCCTAGAAGAGAAAGGGAGGGAATAAGTCTCTTGTTCTGATGTTACCTCAAGACATACTGTACTCAAGGGCTCCATGTTTTAGTCTGACAGTGCTCCTATTGAAATCAGCCTTCATTGATTCTGATAGCAGATGATAGTGCTGGATGATGATGTTACATGTAATTATGGATTTGAAGTATAGAATTACTTGATGTAATTCATTTTCTCTATTTTTGTCTGGTTTCCTCAGAAAGCCCATGCTCTAGAAATATGTTGCCAAACTCTTTTATCATGAACGTGGCATAGTTTAGCTACAGCCTAGGCTCTGGAAAATCACTGGGGATTGTTTTCTGCTGTCCTCAGTCAAGAAGAGCAACACCTTTACTGCACAACTGGTCTCACTGGAACAAAAAGGGTGATAGTATGCTTTTCTTACAGATTCTGGTCTGGAGATGAGGACCTGCATTTGTTCAGGGGAACAGACACTGGCTTGTATTTCAGTGCTGAGTAGAGAAGAGGTTGCTTGGTTTAGAAGGAGGAAGTTTGTGGACAATGAGAACTGGTCGGCTCATCAGCTAGAATAATGTAGTGAGGATGCTTCTGTGCTCCTGAATGGTTTTTGAACGTATCTCCCTCTGGTCATGCAGTGTTGCCATTAAAGCTGTAGCGTAACCTCTGCCTGTCATGTCTGAGCTCCCTCTGGTGTGGAGAGAGCAGGTACTGCTTGCACAGATGCGAACAAAAGACGACTTGAGTGGCAATTTTACTTTTGGTTTTGCTTATTCAAATGTTATTCATTCTGGTCACGCTGGCACAAATCCTAGTTAGGACTGCTGGCTCGCAAAAGTCCAAGTATTAGGGTAAATGAACATTGTTTTGCTTCCAGAAAGAGCACAAGGAAGTTAGCAGAGTTGGCCAAGGCTAGGAAGAATTCGACTCACAAAATATACAGAGACCTGATCTCACTTTAACCATAACAAGCACAAGCAACCTGACATTTTACTGTTATCCAGTAGGAACCTGTCAGCAAATTTGTGATTCACAAGTAATCTGTCATAAACCCCTATTCTATACTGCTCGTAACCATTTGGTCTTAAATAGTTTGTGTTTGCCCCAGACTGAATATTTCCAACACAATTATTGTCATAAGTAAGTGTTAACTAGAAATTACTGTGCCATAATCACATCTAGGACACAAAATTTTGTTGAAATAGGTTTGGGGGAATAATTGCTGGAAATTCACCATTCTTTCCACAGTATTTATTTGTTGTGAAATTCATCCATTTTGATGACATCCCAAGAGCTGTGTAATCCTTAGGGCACTAATTTGCAAGTGTGGTATGCCATAGACTAAAGATTTTCTGTACCAAATCTGAACAGAAGCTTTGTTTGATTTTTTTTTTCTTCTTTTTCTTTTCCTTTTTTTTTTTTTTTGGACAGCCTAATATTTCAGGCTTAGCATAGTGGCATTGCAAATGTTAACGTACCTCAATTGGTATTTACAGCACTGCTCAGCAGCAGTGTAATTCATCATATAAGCATAAAATTCTACTTTTGGAAAAAAAAAAAAAAAATGAGTCTAAGTGCTTAGATCACATACACTCCAATAGAAATAGGACATCCATCTAATAATAGAAAAAAAATGTGTGAATTCATCCTGAGGATAAGTGGGTACAGCTCTATTGAAACGAGTGGTCTTTTCATATAAGTGGAGTTGCACATGTTTTCTCTGGGGATCAGTTCAGTCCACTTTGCCTTTGTAGTCTGTGCTGAAATTCTTCAAGATAGGAAAAAACTTGCAGAGTATTTGCATGTACTAAGTGCCTGGCATAGATCAGAGTCTTTATTTTTCACTTTTGCTAGCAGTACAATCACTTAAAATTAAAGAAAAAATAAAACAAGTAATTAATCCTGTATGAATGTTCAAACATTCTGTTACTAAGAGTTATTTTCTCCCTCCAGACTTAGGACTTCCTCTGTGCACGGTCCAAGAAGGCTAGGAAAAGTCCTTTCCAGGAAAATACAATTTTCAAGTACGGTGATTGTGCTATGATACTGGCTCTACCTGAATCTTTTTAGATAACAGGCATCATGTTGTCTTTGGTTTATTTATCTGTGATCGAAGAGCAGGGGAACTAGGAGAAGCAGTCAAGGAACACGTTAAGGGGGTATGCACTGTTTGTGGCAGTAAGATCAAGCAGAACTTGTGAGGAAGAGAATTTTCTTCATCTAGAAATTCAGCTCTGCTCAAAATAAGATCCACCCTCGCAAAGGGAAAAGAACAATCTGGAAAATCTCTCTCCTCCCCACCCCCTGGAAAAGGCAGCCCGATATTGGTTTAAAGGTATGAGTTGGGACTCTGGATATTTTTCCAAGGTTTTTTGCGGGCCAGTCTAAGATCATCCTGTCCACAGTCCAAGCTGGCTAGCAGCCAGCCAGCTCCCATCCCAAATCTGCATAGCTCTATTAGTGCAGAGCTGTGTCCACTCCATTAAATCTTCTGAGAGTCCCTAAGCCTCGTTTGCAAAAATCTGGATAGACATTCCCCAGAAGATATTAGTTCAATATCCAGCACTGGCACCATTTCACTGCGAAACCTTGGAAAAAGTGCCTCGAGCCAGATTTTAAACACGCAGAGCCATCCCGGAGCCCACTGTTAAAATGCCACTGATCTTTTAAGAGACACTGCTCAGTTGCAATCTCTGTTTTTGCCAGAGGGTATATATAAAGCCACTCAAACTTTGACACTGCCTCTCAGGGAGGCTGTGAATGTACTTGTGAATTAACCCCTAAGTACAGGCACTCTCCTTCTGATCCGGTAGAATTGTAATTATTTATACAAACTGACATGACACAATTAGGATCAATCATCCCCAGCGCCTCAGTGGCTGGGATATTTCCTCAGCTGTGGGAAAGGTG
Organism: Oxyura jamaicensis; assembly: GCF_011077185.1. NCBI lineage: Eukaryota > Metazoa > Chordata > Aves > Anseriformes > Anatidae > Oxyura > Oxyura jamaicensis. The sequence continues at coordinate 29,580,319 of NC_048898.1, read as the reverse complement.
TCCTCTAGATGTTACAAATTCAATAGAAACAATCAAAATAAAATCTTTAACTACCCTGAGGTTTGCTTTGGTGATAAAGTTTGTGCCTGATGTCCGATGCTCTCCCCTCTACTTTATTACATGTAGGAAGTGCAAAGTTCAGCAGCCACGATCCTCAGGAGGGACATCCTATCTGGGCTGACAGAAGTGCTTGTTTTCCACCTCCCAGGTACTGTCTCAAGATGCTTCCTCCACAGGTCAGCAGCTGTGGCCCTCTCTAAGCTGGGTGGCAGCATGGGCACCACCGCTGGGAAAGGGTTTCCCAGTGCAGGACATCACGCTGCCAGGCTCAGCCTTGCAGCTCTGCAGTACTTGAGTTGTTGGGGGACACAGCCGTGATGTTCTCACCGCTGTTTTCTAATCAGGAAAAAAAGAAATTACATTTTTCCGTTCTAACTCCTTGCTTGTGTTATCTGTTTATAGCCAAGTTCTTTGCTGTGTTTGCTACTGCATTCAGATCAGATAATGCATAGAAATCTGATCTTAATAGTGCTCTATGCTGCAGAGGGGAACAGCTTTCCCTTGTCTTTGCTGAAAGGAGACTTCCCCCAGGCAGGCAGGTGGTGGTTGTTCCCATGAAGGACTCTGTGCAGGAGCCTCCCCTGGCTGCAGTATATCTGTGAATATGCACGGGCTCTTACCAGCACCTAAGTTCTCAGCTTTTTCTGAATCAAAATACTCCTAGACAGCTCTGTGTTGTTAGAACAATAAAGGCTTTCACCATCTGATCATAGTTGCTTCCGCCTCCTCCCACTGGAGCATTGCCTTCTTAGAGATATTTTTATTTTTCCTGAACATCTCTCTGAACCTGGTGCTTCAAGTCTGGCCAAAGCAAGCAGCCCGGTTCCTCTGGCAAACATTTATTATCGTGTTGGTGCCTGTTACTGCTTTCTTTTCCCAGGACCGTCAGTAGTCTTCATCTTCTGTCTTTCAGGTTTCTCAACTGGTGGGTCAGCTTAGCTTGAGTTTATTATTCTGAAAGCAACCATAACGGGCTGCAGGGCCAAAAGGGATGAAGAAACCTGGTGAATTCTATGATTTATATGGAACTCTGTTTAAGAAAGAGGGGCAGAGTCTGTTTTACACAGGCAGGTAAGTAAAGGTACACGGAAACCTCAATTTCCAAATCCTTTTTGAATGAGGTCAAAGAAGACTACTTCCAAAGCCACACTTTTTTTTTTTTTTTTTTTTTTTTTTTTAACCTAATATTTAAATTTACCTGAATTAAATCTTGGCCTTCCTCATGTGGGAAGAACAAAGGTAAAAATACGAGAACAATTTTGTTAGCTTCTCCCATGTCGTCATGCAAGAGGTACCTCTGAAGAGATCTGCAGTCAGTTTAACAGGGGCATGTGTATGCTCATAGGGTGTACTTCCAAATTGTGTTACAAGCTGGATTTGAGTTTTGTCCTGATTCTAAGACAGGAAGACTAACAAGACCAGCAGGAGTCATTTGCAGGAGATACTGGACTCATAGTCTTATTTTGGAATATTTACCTGATCTCTTTATATTTCTTTAACGAAAGGTATGCGTGGGTTTTAAGGAGATGAAGAAACCTTTGAAATGCTCTGCTTCTGTGAAATTTGGCTTTTCTTCCCCATGGTGGCCTTTGTCCTGAAGAGCAAGGCATTTCACAGTGAATAGCAGGGATATATTGAAGGGAAGGTGGGATGAAGAAGCAGCCAAATTTTTGCTTCAGCCTCACTGGAAAGCAGCTATGAGAGGAGAAACAAAGGCTGTGGCTGGCCACACCTCATGAGGACAGCAGCACCAAAGGGGCCGTGGCAAGCTCCAGTTGTCCCCTCCCTACACCCGGCACCGGTGCAGAGCGCGCCTTGCCCGGCTCAGGCATTGTAATTCTGCTACAGCCGCGTGTGCCATCGGAATTCAGCTGACATATTCTGCGAGCTGGAATTCATCAAAGCGTACTCACTGGCCTTTTAATTAGTGTTAGATTAGCATTTTAAGATATGGGTAAATTCCCAAGTCTAACTTTGTTTAAAGGTGCATATTCAATACAGTAGCCAGGAAATCATGTATTCTCATGGACTTATTACCTTAGTAATGTAATGCTGTGAGGGAAAGAGGCAGATAATACTTCCGACAAATATTAAATGCTATTTGTATAGCTACTGCCTGTGAATTTAAACAGAAAATCGTTCCTCACGCTTTGCCATGAAACACGCAAATTTCTTTTGTGGCTTTCATGTTTCATTAAAGCTTTGTATGTGGAAGAGAGGAAAATCTAAATTGCTACTTAATTAAAGGAATACTGTCAGATTAAGTATATTTTGAAGAAATGAACTTTGCTTTTTACCTGGGTTGTCAGTAACACCTAGGATTATTAAAAATGAAATATTTTTTAACATCTAATATACTTCTTACCATTTATCAACCTGAGTCTGATCTCTTTGGCTGAAACTGCAACAGTCTCTTGCTTTTCCCTGTAGTCAAGTTCATTGTCTGGATCCTATTAACTAACTCAATATTGGAGGTTGTAAATACCAGGAAGTGCAGCTTACATCTAAACCGAAAATTAAAATAAAAAATAAAAAATAAAAAATGTATGGCTCTTGCTTTATTCCATTAATGTATTTCTCTAGAACTGGACATCATGTAACATATGCTCCTTTAATCACATTTTCCTCACCACGCAGCATGTGGACTGTGGTTTAAATCCTGGAGAATGCTGAGCAGGGTTTTGTGTGAACTCTCCACTCTTTCTGAAGGCAGAAGGTGCTAGGGTCACTCACCAGCAATGGAAAGGGGTCAGAGAGCTACGCTGCAAGGTGCGGATGTGGAAGAACGCAGTGCCCCTCAGCGAGCTCCCCACAGTTGTCCTTACAGTGAGGTTTCAAGCTAGGTCCGTGGCAGTGTTTGGAAGCAGGCGGGTGCACCTGACAAGTGAAAAATTAGAATAGTTTCAGAGCCCGTCCACACCTTCACCTTTCCAGAATGGATGTGTGATCCTGTCTAGACTGGCTGACAAAATCTTATTGTGGCAGGAGCCAGATGCAGCTGGAAAGAAAACCAAATTCTGCCCCAGTGGTCTTGTTGTTGATTTTACAGGAGTTGCAGAAAGGACAGAGAGGGTGTGTATTATGTGTTAATATTATTATCCTTGGAAATAATAGCATATTCTGCAATCCCAGAACTCTGCAATAACAGAGAGGGCATTATTTACAAAATGGCCCTATCTACATACACCAGCGAGGACTGTTTTGCAGCTCCATATTAATGCACGTTAGCATCCTCATGAACCTATCTGATAATACTTCTACATGGAGACTTAAGCTCCTTAAGCAATGTTCACACCACCATGAAAAATAACCCAGTTAAGTTCTTCCTTTAAATAAACTTTCAAAGCAAGTCTATTAACAGTTATCTGCTATCTGCCACGAGGGGAAACATGTAGACAGTTCTGTGGTGTGTTATATATCTTGGGCTGCTGAGTATTAGGTAGTAAATTAAATGAGAAGTGAGAGCTCCTTTCACTGGATCCTCCTACTTTGTTTTACCACATGGGAATGTTTAAGTTGAGTCCTAAGGAAACAATCTGCATTCCCAAGAGACATGTTCCTGCACTCTGAAAAATAAGCCTGACATGTAAAAGGCACTTCAGAATGCTTTCGTGGTAAAGATTTGCCACGGCCTCGAAATATAAAAGCCAGCCTTGGTGTCATACAGAGATGTATCGTTTCAACACGGGTATGTGCATAGCGAGCCTGCTCATAAAATCTGACTTCAAGTATCTGGGGATGTCCACAGGCTTCAATAGCAAACAATACCCTGTGGTTTGGCTCCTGCTAGAAAGTTGAGCAACTGGAACTCAATTCCCAGGTCAGCTATTTCCTCTGACTGTGAGCAATTCACTTCATCATCCTCTGTTTCACAGTTCCCTCTCATAAGGGATGGTGAGGGGAGTCAAGGAATACATTCCCACCCTTGTGATGGCTGGGGTGGCCAGAGGTTTCTGTGGTGGAAACCACACAAGTCACTTGGTGGACAGAGATTCTTGACAGGGCTGTGGAAGTTGACAGGAAATTCTGTCTGCTCTGAAATACTACCAGGTCATTAAAAAACACCCTGTAAAGAAAGGATGCAATTGCAAATGAAGTTCTGTGGACTTTTTGTTTTGTGTTGAATTCATTTGTGTGAAATCTTACTGCTTTCATCACATTTGTTGCTGCATGGAATTCCCACAATGGCATTGGAACTTTGTTTGAAGGACAACAACAAAATAATAATAATGAAAAACTGGAGGATTTGGATCCTAACCAAAAGTTAAGCTAGCTGGATTTATAATATGCCCTGATCAAGTAAGAATATATGAACAGGGAAACAGACGTACAGGCAACAGAGAACACAGATATCTCCTTTTCAGATTAAGCATATGGCCAGCAGCTGGCAGATCTCTGTAGATCTCTATGAAACTCAGCAATAGTGTAGACATCCTTTGCTGCATGTTCCTGGGTGACAATATTTGTTAGGAAGAAAAAGATTGGCCATTCATAATCTTTACTTTATTTAGTGAGACTTTTAATTCCATTTTGGAAATGGGAAGGAGGAAACGTAAAGGCAAAAGCTTCCTGGAAATTATAAGCCTGCATAAAGGACAACAATGGGAAAAATAGGCTTTTATTTTCTTTCAAAGAGTTTAAATTGAACAGAACTTTCCAGCATATGTTAGTATTCATAGCTCTTGCAGATCATGCATCAGAACGAAAGACTTGTGATGATTATTAGTTCTCTGTATTGCGGTAGGTCCTAGAGATCAGGGTACTATTATGCTGGTTGCTCATAATTAGAGATTGTGTACTCCCTGGAGTGGTGACTATCTCAATAAACAAGACAGAGGATGAGAAAAAGGAAGTACTATTGTTCTCATTTTCCAAATAGGACACTGAGAAACTGGCAAATTCAATGATTTGCCAAGATCATGTAAGAAATCTTTGGCAGAATTTGGTAGATAAAGGTTTGTGTTTTGTTGTCTTCTAGGAAAATGGCTGCTATTTAGGTATTGAAAGAAAATACTGTTTTAAATGTCAAAATAATTTCACATTTTAAAAATAAATTATCTTTGTTACCTTCTAAATCTGTTATAGGCATGTGCCTGTAAGTTTTTTATTTTTGATATTTTGTTTTTCTTTTCAATTTCTCCAGCTTATTTCCATCTACCTTTCTATTTAAAAACATGTTAACAGGAAAACTGTGAGAGAAAAGAGTTGAGACACCTAGTGAGGAAAAACAATGAAACAAAGTTTTGATAAAAATAGCATAGAATCCCCCCATGACCTCAAGTTTCATTAAAAAGCTCTGAAATGTTTCAATATAGAAAAAAAAAAAGGACTCCTCTTCACAAGAGACCCAATTCATTTACCCTCTTACACTTGTTTATTTAACAGGTTTATTTATTGTCTTACACTGTATATTTAAGCCCCTAAAACCCATTACTGCGATGAAGCCAGCAGAAATATCTGGCCATGCACCCATGAGATTGCACACAGAAATCAACCCAGAACACTCTGCTTCTTCGCCTGACCGACTCTCTGACTCTTTTGCGCTGAGCTCTGTTGTTCCCCTGCCCAAACTGGCAAGCTGGGAGAGGTGTTGGAGTCAGGAATAAGCCATAGCTCATGGTGCATTTGGAGATAGAAGAAGCTTTGTGACAGAGAAGGGTTAGGGTCAGCATGAGGGTGAAGGAACTGAGGACTTTCAGCACTGGCTTTTTCTGTTGTGAATTTTTTGTGACATTCTGTGATCCAGACCTCTTCTCCAGCTGTTTTTAAACCCATAATTCTGTCTCTTCCCTATCTGTGTTATAGGTTTTAAAATAGGCTAATAGGCTTCTTGGAACAGTTTTCTGTAATGTCTGTACCCGATGAATCCTGACGTTTGGTTACAGAGGTCTCAGGAGCATATTTCACTTTTCCAGTTCCTCATGTTGTTTCAGGAGTGCAGAATATCAATTAGGATCTTATTCTTAATGCTTTTCCATATGAACACATGAAGTGAGAAGCTGAACTCTCAACAGAAAGATCCCCTCTTCCATCCTTTGATCCATCCTCTCTCTCCTTCACTACACTGGAGTTGATTATGTATTTTGTTTCTTTTTGTCCTCATTTCTCAGTGCCAGGAACACCATGGAATGATTTCTAGGCTCATACTGAAGTCAGGATGTTCCTCCCAAAGGCGGTGATGGGAGTCCTTGGACATCATCCTGTAATTTCGTGTAACATAAACAAGTTCTAAATGTATTCTGATACCTCCTGTCATTTTAATGGTTTTGAACCTGATATTGATGCAAGATTTTGTAACTCCAACTTAAGAAGTTGAAGGAAAAGTAACCAATAATGAAACAAAAAGCATTGCTAAAACTTAATACTTTTTGAAAGCTAAGTTGCCATAACAACTTGATGCAAAACTCTTTGGTGGTAACTTTGTACTCAGTCCTATTGAGGTTAAAATAACCTTACTCTTGTGTTAATACTTCGCCAGCATAGTAAATACTATTGGTTACAGAAAATTAAAACTTTTAAATAGTGAAACTACTTTTACTGAAGTAAAAGAAACCTCTTAAATCTAAGTGTTTTTCTTCTTTTAAAAAAGCATAATTTGTCAGACATTAAAATAACAAAAGGTCTTTGAAAAAGGATTATGGTTTCTGATGTTTCACTACGAGAATGGATTTACTTTATATCCTACTGATGTTGTAATCTTGAATTCTGAGGTAATGTTTTAGCCCTTTCTTTTCATATAAATAAAGATTTCAATGATAGCACTTCATTTCTTCTGTAGAACTTTCCTTTATTTTTCAAACTACTCATTTTCTCTCGCTTAAACCATTTCATCAGAATAACATACAAATTGGATGCTTATTAGGAAGTGCTTATTAGGAAGAGGGGAGCAGTTAGAAATGCAAAGCATTTCAAATCGACACACTGCTGACTGCTAAGTAGATTTTAAATGGAGAATTTCCATATTGCTTATATGTTTACCTTTTCGGTGTACTTTTCAAAAAGTCTTGTTTTTAAGATTACCCTGTAAAACATATATACATGTATTTTTGAGTATAGTTATTATTTTTTTTTTTTTTTGTATTTTAAAGTCACACAAACTTTTGTTGTCATATGGAGTACAATTGTTTTCCCTCAGTAAAAAGCTCTGAATTTTAAGAATGAAAAAGCATATTTTAACTTGGTAAATCATCTGCTAATCAGACTGCCTTCATCCCCGTTTGAAAACCAGTGCTGTATATCTCTTCAGGTAGCATAGATTTTAATTAACATTAAGTGTCTTTAAAAAGTAAAAATTTCCCCACCCTCTCTGAAGTTAAATCCACTTTTTTACACTCAATTGGGCTGTTTTTTTTGTTTGCAATATCCTATAGGGGAGCGAGTGCTGGGGACAGCAGAATATCTTTAAAGGATTATTGTTTACTAACAGGGGAACAAAGAGCGCTCTACGCCCTTCCAGCTCAGGGAGGCTCCACAAGAGATTTCCCTCCAGCAACTTCGCAGTTATTAGCTTGATTGCCAAATAGGGACCATTCTCCTAATGCTCACCCTACAACCTGCCTTTGAAAGTATAGAAAAAGTGGTGTTTATATACCAGATTTTTTTTTCTTTATTATGTATAGTGCAGTGAAGGCCAAAGCCTTTCTGCTTCAGCAGAACCAGCAGGGAGGAAATACATGTAGTAATTACCTTAAACAAGCAGGCAATAAAGGCTGCCTCTCAAGCCATGCGGTTTAAGGACATGATGAAAGGTGGAGGTGTCAGCACTCAGCCCGTAACAACTGCCTCGCACCGCGGCGTCCCCAGCTCCTCCGGCTCCTGCCGCCGGGCAGGGCCTTGGCTGCGGGGCCATGCCGGGGGAGCCGAGCGGACCCCTGGAGCCAGGGGACGGACGGCTTTGTTCAGGTGAACAGCCCCACCGATGGAAAAGGCGTCCTCAAGTGAGAGAAATTGCTCACAAGAGGGATTTACAGATATCCAAAGCACCAAGGGGGTTTCTCGCTTGAAAACTGATGACAGAAAAAAATGGGTTTGGGTTCAATCTTGTCAGAATTATTCTCTTCTGGAGGAGAATTTTTCAGTCACTTTTTTTTTTTTTTTTTTTTTTTTAGGAACAAAATACATTATTTTTCCCCCCTGTGCCACTACATCCAACTCCTCCCATAGTAAATCAGAGAAACTTTGCTGACAATAAGTGCTGGCAGGGACCTGGGGATGAGGAAAACCCTGGGAGGTACAAAATGGAGGATGCAGTGCTCAGGGACCGGTGCTCTGATGTGGTACTCTGGACTTCCAGCAGGCCAGAAGGCTGTGTCTTAAAAGAAAGTGAAGAGACCAGCCAGGCCCCACGTAAAGCCTTGCATGCCTGCAGCATGCCCCATGCAAGCCATTGCAGATGGGCCCTTTCTGGCGCTCCATGTGGAGCTGCAGAAAAGCTGTGCTGAGGACGCTGTGGTGGGATGGGATGGCACTTGGCTGTGCTGGGGAGAATGGAGAAGGGGGCACCTGTGTCCTTAGCCTGCTCCCTGGCACCTGGCGGGGCCTGGCTGAGCACATGAGGCTGCTGGGGGTGGTCATCACTGGGGCAGCTATTGGGGTGCTGGGGACACACTGCCTGCGGCATACTGAGGGGAAACCATCCCCGCCACCCCAGGCCTGGGGGCTGCCCTGGCTGTTCACTCAGAGCAGAGCAGTGCCAGAGCCCGGCAGGGCAGGGCAGGGCCTTCCTGCCAGCAGGAGTTGCTTTCCAGGCTCCCGCCCTGCTCATCCAGATCTTCTTTGCCCTCTTGAGATGTGTAGCAGATTTATTTCTACTAATTTTTAAATACCAAGTGTATCTAGTGTACTTATTACTCCTAATTAATATGAGAATAAAGAATCAAAGAGAGTATTCCTCCAATGAGTTGTTTTTGAAGAGTGACAAATTAATCCCCTTGGATATGGCTGAAGCCAGGAAAGATCTTTTTGTTCCCCTAACCAACTGCAGCCATTAGACGTTCAAACCTCTGCTTGTGATAAATAGATTTTAACAGCTATTTCTTTCCTTGTGTATGCCAGAACCTGGGGGCTTACTTGCTACAGCCAAGCTCTTTCCCAGGTAACCAAAGACTGAGGAACGTGTGCTCAGTGGCTGGCACCTGCGTGCACACACATGGACAAGCACACCCATGAGATGTCTGTCTTCAGGGCTGTGTGCCTCCCTCTACCAGCTGCATTCATTTTTTTCTTATGCTCTTGTGAGCATTGGTCCAAATCCTCAATGGCCTGATTTACTTTTACTGTTACTGATATCCACTTGCCCTGAATGTACATTCAGAGCATGATAAGGGAAAATTTTATGGCTCAATTTTTATTTTATTTTATTTTTTCATATAGTTCTCCCTGTAAATGCATTATGGCATTTCAAGGGGATACTTGTAATCTGTTTTAATAGGAATCAGATGGCATTTGCTAGAACACATTCAAACTTCATGGTTACAACTTTAAAACGTCACCTGCTTGCTTGAGTCAGAAAGCGTCAGTGATGCTTGGGGTGATAAACCAGGGATGAGATTTTGACAGGTGCCTTCTCTGATGGGATCTTGAGATAAGTGGATGGGGAGATTTCCAACCTGAATTGCTCTCCAGGTCCTAGTACTGGGCTAGAAATGACAGCGATAGGGAAGGCGTGGAAACCACCTTTGTGCTCAAGTGATCAAAGCAGGGGGCTGACGGCTGTTTAAATGCTATCAGCGCGCGACAGGCCCCCGCGGGACTCCTGCACCTGCTGGCCACCGCTTCTTTATGCTTGTGCTGCATCCTGCCGTGTGCTCCCTTTACCCTGGGGTGACACAGAGCTGACCGTGCCGGCGGGTGTGCGCTCACAGCAGGGTAATCCTCAGCTGCTTATTCCGGTGGTTTGGGAGGGACAGCAGCTGCTGCTCCACCACGGAGGTGGGGCAGTGGCTGTGGAAAAGGATGTACAGCTGAAGACAGCCGTGCTCAGGTCCTGCGTGGCTAAAAGGTGATTTTCCCCCTTGCCCTGTTCCTGCTATGGGCCTCAAGCAAAGCCCCCGCCACTGGATAAGATACATGGAGTAACTGGAGCCTTCGGAGTTTAAAAGTCTTATCCAGGGTGCTGTAGACGACCCTTCCGTTGTCCTAAAATTTGTGGCTGGCCAAATATAATAACCTAACAAAATATGCTTTCCAAGGGAACATACAGCTCTCTTGAACACTCGAGGCAAGGAAGATAATGCTTCTATTTCACTCCAGTCAGGACAAAATAAAGTATAATAAAATCCCTCCGCTGTGTTCAGCTTCAGAAAAAAAGTGATATTTTCACAGACTTTTTCTCTTGGATATCAGACCTTTTTCAAATGGAACCAGGCTGTAAATAGCTGTGAAAATCATTGAGATGGGGGATCTTTATGAAACAGAGTTTGTGCCACAGGATGCCACATGAATGCAGAAAACGATGTATAGATATGATTATTTTTTTTAATCTCATATAATACATTTTACATGTCTTTTTTCATACTCTCAATTAATAATAAAATTTTCAATTGAATTCCATAATGAAATTCCAGAGTTAGCAGAAGGAACAAAGAGGAAAAGAGCAGTTCATGCAAGGAGTAAAGTGACGCAATTTTAAAAGACATGAATAATTAGTGGCATGGAGTGTTAAGACTGTCTGCAGCAGCAAGATTTGCAACACAAATGATGAATGGAACAATTATGACAGCTTAAGTTCAGGATATACCATACCCAGTGCTGTTGGACCAAACCTGAGTTCCTCTGCCCTGGAAACCAAGATAAAGTTTCAGGATAGGTTGGTGTGGTCATTGTTTTTTGAGTGTGAGGCTCAAAAACAGCCCAGGTGGGAACTGGAGAGGTCAGAGAAGAAGGAAACCACTTTTCAGACCCAAAGAAATGGATGAGGCACAGATGGAAGGTCCAGTGTTATGCGTTGCTGGGGGAGGAGTGAGAGATGGTGGAGACAGCCAGATGGTGAGCGGCACATGGGAGAGAGCATAAGCCCTTTTTCTTCTTAGGAAACCATATTTAAATAAAATAATTTGTGAGAGTTCTGGAAGCAGATTTTTAAGTGAAATGCCAAAATATTTAAACTTACTTTACAGTCATGAAAGGAGAGAGTGCTCTGGTTCAGCTCTAAGGCCAAGCCGAGCCAACTGTCATCTCCTCTTTGCTTTCTCAACTCTCGCTATCTCAGGCCAACATCGATTTTCACCCAGAAATTATATAGGGAGGGTTGCACAAATCAGGATATTTCTTTGCTTCTTTCTACTTCTTCCCACCTGTGGCTGCTGTAGTTCACACTGGCCTTGCCTTTCCCTCAGCACAAAATCTTGCTGCTGAAGAACATGGCTAGACTGCAGCGCAGACACTTATCACTTTATTTTCTCCTATGAGCAAGGAGTGGGAATGTCTCATCTGGTGTGTTGAACTCAGATCTAAGTGCTAAAATGTTTACTGCTTTCAATCCACCCAGCAGGATGCTCTGAGCAAAAGTGGTGGTTGGCAGCCTGCTGCTGATGGTACCATCCAAGTCACAGAGGCTCCCTGCAAAACTCGTGCAGTATCTAAACATTAGACTTCTAATCATTTTAGGGGTTTCGTTCCACAAGTGCTTTAGATGATTGTCTGTTAACATCTGATGACATCTCAGCATTTGAAATATGCTTAGTGAGATTGCAGCATTTAGTCTGTCATCAGTAAGTCCTGATCATATTCTGGCTTCCCTAATTAATGCATTCCTGCACCTACTTAATGGCATTCATGGCAACAAATAATTTCTGTTCTTCCCTAATGATATGCACCATACCTCGGCACTAGAGTGTGGATAAATACATATATGTTTTGTTATTTTAGAAGAAAAATCCATGTGCTGTGGGTAATGAATTGAAGGTTAAGTGACGATTTTTCTTTACAACCACTCATGTCTTACAGTCTGTGAACTGAAAACTGGATTAACCTTTAATTACCCCCCGTGATCTCTCAACCCTGAAACAACATTACCACTCCTCCTAGTGTTATTTGCATACAGCATTTAATGAGAGAAACATCTGTTTGCATATTTGGTATCATTAATATTATGCAGATGAGCCGAGTATTCATGTTACAATAGGCAATTGTGCTGAAATCTTCTTTTCTCTCATTTTTGCTCTATTTCCCTCCTCCTAACAATTCAGTCTGACTTGTATTAATTAGAAAAAGAGCTGCCTGGTGCCAGTAGTCTTGCATATATAATGCACAGCTGCTATGTGATCTGAATGGCAGCACAGCAATATCCTGATGAATTTATAAAACACAGAATATCTGGCTTGATGTTATTAGGCAAACCTGTTGATGTATATATATTTAGGTTAATCTATATTTTTAATAAAATATATTACTATGGCTAAAAATTAAATACCCACAAGTAAGATGGCTAACATTTTTTTTTTTCCAAACTTTACTTATTTCTGTCTAATAAGATAAAACGTACTCATTAAGTACCTGATCCAGCAGTCATTTGATTGGCTGGGATTTAGTTTAGAACTTGATATCTGTATCTGTTCTCTCTGGCAATCTGAAATATTTCTTATGGCCCTACGATGAAATCTTTATTCTGTTCTAATCCACAGCCATTGAAACCTGACGGGCCACTGCTAACAGTGAGTGCATAAACCAAAGGTCTGGAAAAATATATTTTTATTTTTTCTTCAGAAGTTAGTTTTTTTTTTTTTTTTTTTTTTTTTTGTTTATCTTGATAACTGTTTTCTTAAACTTGTTCATCAGAAGAGTCTAAGCCATTGCTGATGTATATATCCATAAATAAAATTAGAAAGAGAGAGAGAGGCATAGGGGGACTGAACTCCTGAGCAGAATTGTAGGGGAAAATAGAATATTTGTTTCCAGGTTGCAAGTTAAAATTCCCTAAACCTCAGATGTTACCATTTGTTGAATGTTTAGCCTGCTTGAGATGTGAATAATGTCCTATGTCGATTCCTAGTAAACAAGGTCCCTTAAAATCATGCTCTTAGAAGGGAAGATAAGGATTTGATTGGACTTTTTTTTTTTTTCAGTACTATTTTTGTTGTTTTCTGTGGTAATTTCCACTAGGAAATCTCCTACAGAGGGATACACAATATACAATCCTAAAATGTTCTGAGTCACCCCAAATGGCATGAGTTCACCCTTCTCTGTTTGAGTTTAACCAGTCAGCCAATGTCAGTGACTACTGGAAGTTTGCACAGCTTCAAGTGATTCTTTATCTAGACTTCCGTGTGGATAAAGATGAGTCTTATTGCCAAAAATTACATCTGAGCTGTATTTATCTCTCTAACCATTCCTTTGTTGAAGAGAAATGAGGAGAATGGCTCCATGATGGCCTATGTTTATTTTGTTACTGATAGACAGGGAATTCTGACTACTTGCTTGGCCCAACCTGATGAAACAAACCAGTTTGAGATACATTAAGATTTTCAGGCAAGGACAGGATTTACGTTCTCTGCTTGAACGTGTTTCTTCCCAGCTGGACTTCAGCTAAAATCAAAACTGGTGATGCAGTCCATCAGAGACGCTGCTTTTGAGCATTTCGTCAGCATCACTTGTCCTTCCTCCTGGACATCTGGGACTTGGCTAGCTTTGTACAAGGGAAATCAAGCTGGCTTTTTATATTTGGAAGTAAATTCTCTATGGAGACAACTGATGATCCGAACTGTTGAAGTCTGGCTAACTTTCAGTGAAGAATAAAACAGAAACTTGAAAAGCATAGGTTCATCTGCATACCAAAAAGTCAGTTGATTATGGATAGACGGGATTATCCTGTATGAGGGATATTTATACCCAGATGGCTTCTTTCCAGAGAAGGTCTGGTGATCCAGGACTCTGTAGTCCAGGATTAGCTGTGCCCACCTATTCCCAAAATAAGAGAGGAATTATAGATGAAATGATGCATAGCCTGGGACTAAATTCAAGATTAAATATGGCTGATCAGATGGGTGCTGAAGTGCTTCAAAATAATAAACCATACTTTAATTCATTATTTAAATTTTACTGAAGGAGCTTGTGAAGTTTTTGTTTTGTTTTGTTTTGTTTTTGTGATGTGAATCATTTTCATGATCAGTTACAGAGATATTTGTGAGAACACACGTTTCTCAAAAGCAGATTTTCATAGTTTAAGAGTTGCTTTTTGTGAGTCAAGCTTGTATATCTACAGGCCTGGCTTGCAGGTAGAATTACTGCAGTTTTGTATACAAGTCATTACATGGCATCTAAAAAAAATAATCCTTAATGTATGCAAACTGTAGTGCATGCAAATTATAAGCCTACACATGGAATTTAGGCAAGCAGGTGAGCACAATTCTTCCCCCATGTAATTGCCTGACTCCTCTGCAAAGTCTCAGCCTCCTGAGCACCTGCAGCTGCCTGGCCAGCTTCTGAGGCTCTCCTTCCTGAATCTGGATTTCTTTGGGCTTTTCAAGCTTTAGGTAGGCATAAGAGTTTATTTCTGAAGTCCTTACATTTGAGGAATTATTATGTATAAGGATGGGCAGAGAGAGACCTGGAGAGGTAAATGAAATCTAGGAAAAGGTCACATAAAGTCTTGACAGAGTTTGGGAATAGAGTACTTGTATTCCAAAGTCATGTTTTGTACTTCAGCTATGCAAACAAATTCTAGGTTGCCAGAAATTTTGGATAAAAAAGATTTGAGTCTATCGCAGCAAGCTTTGTTTATGTGATGTTATCTAGGTATTTCAGATGTAAAGCAGATGGTCTTAATTCACTACAGGGTCCATTTTGTGGGCAAAGACTATCTTTGAGGCCTTGCAGAGGATGTAGGAAAGCAAAGGGAGCTTTTTTACACCTGCCACAAACTCCTTACACATCCCAAGACTCTGACACTTCCAAGACAACATTTATATTACCACTGAATGCAACGCAGTGCCATCTGAATGAAGAAAAAGTTGTCAGTTGAGCTAGTTAAGAACTAATACCCTCGATTGTTCAAGGGCCTTTGTCAAACACAAGGTTAAATACATTTTTGTTGGCGTGGCTGTAGTTTTACACACTGTGACCAAGAAAAACAAAACCTGTAAGAGATGAGGGCTTTGTTCTCAGCACTGGTTGGACTATTTGTGCTAAAATAAATGGCTTTTGTGCCAGAATTTAGCTGTATGCTCGAGTACTTTTAGAGGATTTTTGTTGTTGTTGTTGTTGTTGGCACCTGGCAGGCTGGTGTTCTCTCTTGCTAGTTTATGAAGACATTTTCTCTGTCCTTGAAGTGATATCAGACAAATATCCGTACTTTAATGTGAATGAATTTTTTTTGGAATCAGTGAAACATTTATTTTTTTCCACTTTGCCATTCGGCTGCTTGCCTGAAAATCTTACCTCCATGAGGCAGCTCTGCGTGTTCTGTTTGCATGTGTGTTGAGAAAATTGCTAAACAAGAAAAACAAGAATAATATCAGTGTCGTAACTGAGTTTAAATGTAGTGCAATTTGTGTTAATTGAGGTTTTTATAGGCACTATTATATAGTAAATTAAATGATATCTTTATTCTTATATCTAAGATAAACAGTAAGTATGTAATATATCAGTAATAGAAAACCCTTGGCATTTAAGAAAGAATTGTGCTTTAATGTAAGGACGTTTTTATACCTCAGTAATAAATTAACATTTCAAAAGTACTTTAGCCTGCTGAGATGGATCATTCTATGAGTATGGGTAACACCACGGACTCCAATAATTAGTGTAAATTGCCTTTGAATAATACAGAGCTGGGAACAACTTTCAGTGCTTAATGCCCCTTGCAGTACATGATGAAGAGTCCTTAATGGAGCTTGGAAAAACAAGTAATACCTATAAATCAAAGAAGAAAAGCCGTTTTTGATGCGTTTGTCTGAGAGTGTGAGTTTTAAACCAAATTGTTAACACTCCTCCCTGCTGAGGGTCATGGATTAGCTAGGGTGGGAGTTTCTTATAGGATCTTTCACACTAACCAGCAGAGGTAGGGGGTTTCAAATACAAATGTTTTCTTAACCCTAATCCCTGCCTCCCTGACCAGTAGAGCTCTGAATTTCTCTCTAATTAGGTGGAGAATTAGTAGGTGGATAAATGTGTTAGTGGATGAGGATGAAGTGATTAACTTGCCCCAGACTATGATAGTGAGTTCAAGGCGCTACTGAATTCATTTTGTTTCTAACAACTTTCCCCCCGTATCCTAGTGGCACCGCGGCATGAATTTATATCTCCGTAATCTTACAGCAGAATGTTCCCTTGCCTCTTTCCCATAGCTTTATCTCCCACATTTAAGCAGCAGCGCAGTATATCTCCCAACGTGTCAGTTCGCATTTGTGTGTACCGCTTAATTACCTGAACAGCCTTGTAACCCAACACAGATATACCGATGTTCTACTAAGACTGGATATATGAGGGAAGCATGAAGTTTTTTATAAGTTAATGAGGCTGGAATACCTTCTTCAGGTGCTTGCCAGCTGCGCTCGGAGCACAAATAAAGGCTGCTGCCTTGCTGCCGCTCTCGTTGCCATGTGCAGGGCGCTGCACTGCTCGGGGACACGCAGCGCAGCAGCACTGTGGCCGGACAGGGCTCTGCTCACCTGCAGCGGTGACATTTTCTGTCACCTCGCCGATGTGTCCCTGCTAACAGGGCAGGGAGGGATTTGCCGCAGTGGAGGGCAGGAGCTGCTCCCCCCTCCTGGCAGGGACGGGGCCTGGATTTACCCGTTCACAGTGAAGCTGAATCATTCCCACTCACCTTTTTCTCCTTCTTACTCTCGCCTGCAGCACTGCCTCAGCTACCCCAGCACGTTCTTGTCCCTGTGGTCTCTGACTTGCAGTGGCCTGCTCAAACCTGTGAATTCGCTTGACCCCAAAGAACAAAGCGTGCTATTTGCCAAGCAGGCAGACCCGGCCACCAGAGGACGTTTCCCAGGCTGGCTCAGCGACGTGACTCAAGCAGGCTGCGATACAGAGAAGACCTTTCCTGGAATGAGTCAATGAGTTTTTCGGGCCAATTCAGAACAAGGGAGGGTGCTAGCAGATGCCACGAGTAGAAGTAGACTATAAATATGCATTCCTGGAGAAAATGGACTGAGACCTACAATTCACAACACTGGATACTGATCTTAACTAATTATTAAAATTATTTAGCTTCTTTCAGAAAAAGATCTGGAGTTCCCTCTGCTCACATGTTGAAGGCGAGTCAAAAATGCCTTGTGGCAAGGCCAACCACTGTGGCTGGTTTTCTAATCTGAGAAAAAAAAAAAAAACCTGGAGGACACAAGAAGTAATCCTTCAGGTCTGTCCAGGGTTGATAAAGCCTCAGCTGAAGCACCACGTTCAGAGGCATCGCACTTGGAAAAAAGGTGGGGAGGGAGAAAAGAAGCATGAGTGAGCAGGAGTCCAAAATACATGACTAAGGAGGTAGTCATGTAAAAAACGTAGTTCTGGTTAGCCTGTGTTGGAAGGGAGGTGTGGTAATGTTTGTACAAGCGCACATGTGAAAAGCAGAGGTGTGTGCATGTAAAGAGGTAGTCAGTAACTCACCATCCATGTCCATGGTGTTATGGGACAAGGACTGGATTTCCCTTGAAACCCACTCCTTCCTGCCATCTGCACCATGGATATTTCAGCTGAAACAGGGAAGATTCAGTGTAGACAGTAGCTGAAACTTGCTAATGGGAAAATAATGAAGCAATGGATTAATATGCCTAGAGAGGACGGAAAGACAAAAAAATAAGAGTGAATTAGAGAATTCTGGTGTTTCAGAATCTTGCGTGAGGTTTCAGACAATGGTTATTCTCTTTGAGAGCCTGGAGTTAGCTGTGCCATTGCAAACCACACTCAGTGAGAAGCCGGGTCAGCGAGAGGCTTGGTGGGTCAGCCTGGGTAGCTCGGCTTGCATGATTGAGTCATTAGGCTGGGTATTGTGTGCGTATCCAATAACTCAGGCAGGCAGGAAATTTAAAGGGAAGTATATTTTCTATGCAGAGCAATCAAAGTTGATTTTATCCTTATCTCAGTTGCTCGCTCCAGTGAGCATCAAATGCCTGATTTGATACTTGAGGGGAGGAGGCTTCTGAGAAATGTGAAGTCTAAAGGGGACACGGGGCTGGTGCCAGACTAGCAGAGAGCAGCCCTCGTGCCTGGCAGGCACAGCCCTGTGCTGGAGCTGTGGGTGCTGGGTCCTCAATAAGCCAAGGAAACTCAGGAAATCTGGGCATTGCACAGGCACCCCGAGGCTGACCTTTGAGTGAGGACCCAGTGCCCACAGACATCTCCCCAGACAGCCTACGGGTCAAAAGCAGCATCAGCTTCAGAGATCCTCAGCAACACATCTTGTCCTGAACAGACTGCTATTTTTCTGTGTTTTTCTTTCCTTCTATCCTTTTAGCCTATAGAAGCCTCTGCCTAAGTGTCTGACCAACAATAAAGCTCAGACCGACACATTTGGGAAGTAAAATTGTTGTTTTGGTGTGTTTGTGACTTTGCAAACAGTGCAGTGACTGTTTCCAGCAGTGTATAATGAGGAGCTGTACAGTTCCAGTACCCTGGGACATGTGTAAAATGTCTCTTTTTAGGCAGTGACTTGCAAGGCTCAGCATGCTTGGTAGGCAAAACTCGAGAATGCCATTTTGGTGCAGGTTTAGCTGAGAAGAGGACACTTTCCTTGCCCAAAACCTCCCCGAGTGTAAGGATTGTCTTTCTCATGTTCATCTTGCATCACATACAGCACACACAAAGTCATTCCGCATTAGCCAGGATTATGTTGCCTCTCCATCTTATCAGGTTTTGCTCTGCAAACCACAAACCAGTCCTGGCTGGTGTATGCAACAAGCCAGGTATCTCCGCTGGAAGCGAGCGCTTCACTGGCCTAAATCTGAAGTGACTGATGCTATCTGCAGAATTTATCTTCAGTTTTTAAAAGAAGTACAAATTCATTAAAGCATTGGGAGCCAGCATTTTGCTGCAAAGATAACTTTTTTTTTTTTTTTTTTTTTTTTTTCCCCACTAAAAATGTGAAAGTGGCAGTCGGAGAATTATCTTGTTTTCTTTTCTAACCGGCTATGCTACCCCTTGAAATAGTTTTATATATTTAAACGGACGAGGATGTAAATTGTACTTCCAAACTATTAAAGCCAATAGCACACATTATAATATCCTGTGAAAAGAAGATAGCTCCGGCCAGTAACTCTTAAGCCTAAATGAGTTTCTTCTAAGAGGAGAACAGCTGCTTAAAGTACATATATTTAAAATTAAATTTCTTTATTACAAGTTACTTAGCGTATTTTGGACTTATATGTTCTCTAGCTTAAATCTTTTTCTTATTTTTCTTTCTTTCTTTTTTTTTCTTTTAATTGCACAAAGCTGTGGAAAATAATCGGAAGCTCAGTTAGCATTACAAATTGAAAATCAGAAATTATACCTTTTTTTTTTTTTCAGGTTCTCAAGTTACATAGGTGTATTAACCCTCATTAGTCATTGTGTGGCAGTGAGAGATTTGAAAACAGAATTCCATTACAGTATTTGTGGTCAAAATCTGATATGATCAAATAATAGGTTTCCCAATAGAAATGTCTATGTGCCATGTAGTAAACTTGATAATTGTAAGAATACATTTAATGCAGTAGGACTGAATACCCAACCAGGAGATTAACATTTCTGTTATATAATTACAAGTTCAAGGAGTTCAGCTTCTTATCATACTACAGTAAGTATAGAAAGTAGAAGTGATCCTCTTTAATTTGTAATTATTTAACTGAAATAGAATGTCTCCCAGTCTTATTCTTACTCTTCTGCACTGAAGGCATTGGTATGCAGAAACCATGCACTAAGGAATAGTACACTATCAGAGTAGGACATGTTTGAGTATTCTTTAAAACCAACTAAGAGAAGTTAATCTCATTGAACTTCTTTTTATTCAACAAAAGAGTTAGATGTTTCCAAGTCTAATGTGACTATAATGTTCATTAAATGGACTTCTTTACACCTTTAAATGGATTAACTGTACATCTTCACACTCTAATTATTATACATGTCGCTCACAAATCACAGATCTAATTCAAAGTACTGTAAGAGCTCTGTTTATGAGCATTAGGGGAGGCGATACAGTGAGAATCGAGAGTGGTATTTGGCTGGGTCATACGAAAGAATACACCTCGTCCACATCAAAGTCCAGAAATGCACGTACCTTCACTTGCTGAGTTTTCCTTCAACTTTGGCCATGCGATAGCCTCCTTTTGAAAGTTAAGCCATGGACTGCTTCGGCATCTACACTCCCTCATTTGTCTGTAACCCAGATGATCCCTGGCAAAGACACCCTCCCTGTAGCTGAGCTGTTAACAACGTCCGAAAGACAGTTGCCAGTCAGATAAAGGATGATATACAATTTTGCTGGTATAGTTTGGGTATTTGGGAATAACTGTGATTTAGTTTGCTGTCTCAAGCTAGGTTTGCTTATCAGAAGATACTGTGAGCGGGGCTCTAGTGGTCAGATTTCTAAAAGCAGCTGGGAGCTTAACAACCTGGTGCAATCAATGTCTAAACACTTTAAAATAATAATAAAAATAATAATAATTAAAGACGTCTCCTGCTCGGTTTCCCGTTTGACAACTGGTGGCAGCGGTGCAGTCATTTTTGTTGGGCAGCACAGATTCAGCTTCACTGGATCATCCAGAAGCTGCCGTGAATTACAAAAATCAACGCTGCAGCCTCAGCGCTGTGATCATGCCTTCCCAACGTGTGTTGTCCACAGCTGCAAACTGTAGAATTTAAGTAACTGGCCCTAAAATGAGTGAAGACTTTGAAAAAGGACATTTCAGACACAGGGGGTGGTTGATTATCCCTTACACATGTACCTAGGATAGCTACAGCTGACTGACTAAAATGGATCATTACGTTTCAGTCTGAAACTAACAACTAGAAATAAGGCTTTGGGGTCCTTCCTTTGCCACCACCTGCTTCTATTCCACTCTCTTCTTCACAAAACTATTGTAGTTGATAAAATAAGTAGCTACCTTCAGGACTCCCTGCACCATAGCTTGCCCTGCCCCCAGATATTTTCATGCCTTTTACTGTGGTTTTAAATAAACGTGTGCTCTGCTTTCCTCTGTGTCCTGAGCGGCAGGTATGTTGGGTGGTCCAAAACCAGGTGTTCCCCCCCAGTTATTTCCCCTTTGGCAGACGTGATGGCTGCAACATCCACGGTGATTTACCTGCTGCTGCCAGATGCTCCTGCTCACAAAGGCTGTGTCTCAGGCTCCTGGGGCCAGTACCAGAGCATCCTGAGGTGTCAACAGGCAGTCTGGAGGCTCAGCTCTGAGATTTTGGGGAGAACCATCCAGCAGGCCCCTTTCTGCAAATGTTGTGGGTAAATCCATTGCAAGGACTTAGCTGATGGGGTCTCCAAGAGGTTTGCCTACCTGTGCTCTGAGGATGAAACTTGTAAAGCTTTCACACTTCCATAGGCTTACTCTGTGAGGGTTCATCTAAGCAGGGGACATTTGGCCCATTGTGGCACAGCAATGTTAGTGTGGCATTTTTTTCAGCAGCCATAAGGTGCTCCCAGAGGTAAACTTTGTTCCTGTGCAGCAGCATACTCTCTCTTTGAAAGGTTTTACTGTTTTTAGGATCAGGATAAAGACGGGACCTTGGACAAAATGGATAAAATAGCACAAAAGCTTTGTGAGCTGGATCGTAGTGAAGGGTGGAAAGGATTTTTCATTTTACTACAGTGTGTCTGAGCAAATGGCTGGATATGATTCCAGCCTGCTGGCTGGTCCCCTGACACCTTCACTGAGGGAAATCCATTTCTTGCTCACTGTGCTCCTACAGATGCACGGTGCGTGGCTGGGACTGGGGTAATTGCAGCGGATTGGATTTGAAATGCACGGGCTTTTAGCACGGGGCACAGAAGGCAGGAAAGCAAGCAGCACAAGGAATTAATTTTTTTTTAGTACTCCTGTTCTGATTCACTCTGCCAATTTTTCTATTTATTTTATTTTATTTTTTTACTATGCTTTGTGGGCTTATTTTGCATTTGTTCAGATTTTTTTTGTTTTAAATATTTTCTTTAGAAAAATAACACACACACACATATATATACATATATATAAGTTTTCTACCAGGGCAAACAAAGTTGGAAAAAATGACCTTTCTCAGTCTGCTGCCTGATTTTTCTTACCTATTTTATTCCTGTGAGAAACTTTACACAGCTGAGTAAGCAAACAACTTCTCAGGTAAGTAAGCTCACTGGCTGTGACTAAGCTCATGCACAGGGCATGGAGCCAGCCTTTGAGGCAGCAGGAGGGGTACACAATCAGACCTCTGCTCTGCTGCTGTTGCCACTTTATGCTCACAGCTTCGCAAGCACCCCAGGAAAACGACTTCAGCTGGCAATGAGGCCTCTTCTACAGATGAAGATGTACGGGCAAAGAGCAGAGGCCTAGTGAAAGCCAGGCCAGGTAGAGGTTCTTCAAATATTTGGTTAAAATACAAAAGAAAGCCTATGCCCGGATCTGCCCAGGGTCCAGGTCTCTTTCCAGGAAGGGAGACACAAATGAGTCAGCTGGTGGAGGATACCCCAAGATGTTTCTTTGCTGTTCATAATTCTTGGTCTTCTGACAAGTCAAATTAGGGTCAGTTTAAGGTGAAATATTGACTATGAGACATGTTATAAAGAAATGCTGATTCTGGAACAATGCATGGGAATCATCTGTTTTCTCTGCTGCATAAATCATACCTTAACAACACGAGTCCTAGGTCACTTCTGCTCTACGTGATACTGGCTCTGCCTCTGGCTGTGTTAACCCAGCTGGTGTCTTTATGATCAGAATTCAACTACAGTTGCACAAACTGTTAAATAACTTGAATCTTACATGTGTAACTGATCTCAACAGAGATGCCAATTCTATTAATATTACATTAGGCTACCCACAAGACTATGCTAGCACAGAGCTGATGCTCCAAGTCAAGCCTGGGCTTGTGGTCTGCTACCTGAAAAGGCTGAAAAAAAAAAAGATGAATACTAAATGCAAGGTAATTCCATTAACTCTTTCTTTCCCTGAAGGCATATTCAAATCTTTTGAATGCTGGGAGTCCTACTGGCAAAGTTAGTGAATATTTCACCCTGACACGTTACCCGATGCTCAGAAATAGCTAGGAGTTTGGAGAGCAGTTGGAGATATTCAAAAGCACAGGTCACTTCAGGAAATCTGTATCTTGTGCTAGAATTTTATGTATTTTACCTGAAGTTTCCTACAGCACTGCAAGCGCGGGGGAAAAAGAGATCTACTTTTCTACCAGGAACTTTAATACCATCTGAGAAAAATACAATTTCGTAGAGTTATGGAGTTGGAGAAAAGGCAGTGTGGAGGAAAACTGGAGGGAGAAGAGCACTTCTTCCTCTGTGTTGGCTCAAGGAGGTGGCAAATTATTTGGCATTCCTGAGCCACCTGCTCCTCGTGGGGCTTCACTCTGGGAAGTTGTTTCACCCATCGTACTGATTGTACGGGAACAACCCAATGGATGCAACTGTAAATACTGAACGTTTTCTTCTCATGTTGTCTGACAAGCAAAAGAACAACCAGTTCTCCCTTTGTAAATAACAGCCCGTGGATCTCAAATACATTTGTCTTTCTTGCTGACAAGTCCTACGAGCTCTGGGTTTCTCCTAAAGCTTGGGCTTTGTTTAAGTGTTTGAAAGATGTGTTTGTCTTAAGATAAGGGTGCTGCTTGAATGTGGTATTAAATATGACAATGTGAAGGAAACGACAAAAATTGGGAACTGTTATCTGGGAATTGTTATCATGGTTTATAGCCAAGATACTCTGGTTCCTATCACCCCTGATTTTTGTTTTCCAAGTGTGACTGAGGATTGTCCTTAACCCTGTGGATCTTGGCCTCAGTGGCCTCTGTCTCAGTGGCTGTTTGGATACAAGTTATTAGGCTTGGATTTCTTTTATTTATTTATTTATTCCCTTCAATTTTCTGTATTATGATGAGCTGCCTTCTAGCTGTTTTGTCAACAGGGCATTTTTTCAATAGGGATTTTCATTTTGATATGCTAATTGTGTTGATAAAACGTTTTATCTTTTGACCTGATACCAGAATGGCAGAAGAAGTGTCTCTCCTCCTGCCAGAGGAACTTCCCATGCAAGACAGAAAATTATTTTCAGGTGAGAAGAATTGATAAATCCCAGGACAACTCATTATAAAAAAAAAGCATTTATTTTGGCTCCTGAATTTCTGGAATAAAAGAGTACAAGTTCCTGTTGTCTGTTGGATCAATGCCATAATGATTTGAATGGCAGACGGGCCATAGATCTGGAAATCAGTGAATTTTTGCGTGATTCTTTGAAAAGCCCCATACAGCTGAAAGACACAGTTACTAGAAACTCCCTTTTTAGAGCGATTTAAAATGTCTGGGTGAAGACTTTGATTTCCTTGTTAATTACTTTCCTGTTTTGCATTGAGCGTGAAGCAGTGTCAGTGCAAATCTTCCAGTGACTCACAGATGCCTTAAAAAAGCTTAAGGCTTAGTTTCAGTGTTGCATAGCAGCTTCCTCTGAGCCTGTGCTTGCTCGCTTGTTGGAGTTTCGTGAGTGTTTGGAAAAGATTCAGAAGATTTCAGATTATATTCAGGTAAGTGTGTAGTATATTTTTCTGAAGAACCTATAGGGTACCTGTAGGTATCCAAACAGTCTTGCAAACCTGCCTTCTAGGCACTCCCTGCCAGGACATCAAGAAGCTGCATCAGGTTGGTCTCTAATATGTTCAGCGGCTGCCTAACCCTAATGGGGAGCCCGGGCTAGAGGTTGTATCCTAAGGAAAATAATCAAATAATCAAGGTTTTGTCAGTGTACCACATGGAGTTACACCTGCTGTTAGTACTTTGAGCTTCAAAAGCCAGAAAAACATTTTTTTTTTTTTTCTTTTCCTGTGCAACACTTGCCAATTTTTGAAAATGTAGCAGTATTGGTGGGATATGGTAGCGTTCAGAGGCCTCAGCCTTATGTTCCACTGTAGCAGACACTGAGTACACTATCTATGCCCTGGAAATGTTAATCTAATTACAAAGGAAAGTTTTATCTCCATTCTAGCAAGTGAGGCACAAGGAGATGAAGTAATAAGGCCAAGTTCTGTGACAGAACTGGTGTTCCTCAAGCCTGCTGATTTAACCAGAAAAGCACCTTTCTCACAGTGGATTTCTATTTCTCTGAGAGTCCCATATGGGTGTCTGTTGTCCATGTTCACAGTAAACACACAGTGGCATGGTATAAAGGAACACACAGTAGCACCCCCGGATTGAAAAGAAAAACCTGCAGCCTCTGCTAAACTGCAGGTCAGAATGGCAGACAGAAAATTACGGAGCACATTCATCGGCAGCCAGGAAATTGGTCTTGCTGGTGGCTCACAGTTTGATTTATGGTGCCCCTAACTGAGGCAGGACTCCTAATTGTTATGGAACGGGCTCCTGAGATGGACTGGGGGTGGGGAACTGTGCTCTGGGGCAGGAGGCACAGGGAAATGGTTCTCGGGACTCTTGGAGACCCTGGGCTAGTCCTGCCTGAGGCAACGCAGGCAGCCCTGGAGCATCCTCGCTCTCCTCCGTGCTGCCCTGCTGGCAGCGAGCACAACGTGCTCGGCTCTGACCAGGGGAGTGAATGGCACAAAAAAGGGTACAGCACTGGAGAGAGGAGAAAGAAAGTTGGTGTCTCTCAAGTTTTGGTCCATTAAGGTAATCCTACACTCCGCAACTGAAGCTATGGGTCAATGAAAACAAATTACAGTTCATTCCCCAAACAGAAAGATTAAGACACAGGAAGCTGCTGAGTGCTGTAGGCACCGGCCTTGACTTCACAACCTAGCCAATTTGTGCTGCCTGTGGGGCTGCACAGCTGTCGGTGAGAAAACAAATCTTCTCGTACAGAAACTCCTCCTTTATATCATATTCCTCCCTCCTCTCCTTTTTTTTTTTTTTTTTTTTTTTTTTCCCCAGGCACCAGCCTTTGTTTTTTCTGGAGGGAAAAAAAAAAAAAAAATAGCCAAAATGTCTTTTGCATACCCAAAATGCAAAGGCAATATATGTGCTCCATAGTAAGCCTGTCTCAGTTATTACAAATGGATTTCTTACTGTTGAAGAAAACCAAGTCCAAATCCCTCTGAAACAGGGAGGCTAGGGAAATATTGAATATTTCTGATGATAGGAAGTACAAACAAGCTCACTACGGGCTAGACCACCTAATGTAAGCCTTTCTTCTTTGGCACTGATACTCTCCACACCGATGAGTGACAATAGCAGGCTGATAGGTGCAGGATTTTCAAAGGGAAAATCCAATTTGTAAACAATCAGCATCCTACCAAGCTATAAACAGCTGTCTTAACTTCTAGCAGAGTTGGTGATGCTTGAAGGGCTAAAAATCACAATGTTATCCTAAAATCTTCATTAATTTGTGGCCTGGTATTCATCAGGACAACAAGCCTCGGGGGGCTACTTACTGCTTAGTTCCCCCCCCCACCTCCTTAGGCTACAAGCCCAGGTTCTGCTGGTTGTGAGGATGGGTGCACAGCTCTGGAAATGTGGTTTTAGATATGTGCCCATCACATGGATGTGGGGCAAGTGGGCATGAGTGCCTAAAAGGAAAACAAACAGAAATAAGGGCAGCGGAAATAAAATGTTGGTTCCTTCCTCCCAAAACAACAGATCATTTGTCACAGGTGCTTCCAGAAGCTGTTGTCATTAAATAAACTCCACACTGATGCTTCCGTCCCATCCACGTGGGAAATCAAGGAAGACAAGACAAGACTTGCCCTAACCTAGAGAGAATTTATGGAATGGATGGACTGGTCCCAGTAAGTGACAGCAATAGGTAAACCCTGTACTGGAAACACAGACTGGTCCTTGGAGTGGAGGAAAATGGGGAAGTAATTGGGTAGAGAGCAATAAGCACCTGTGACACTGGTTAGCACAAGCCCTTTGTAGGCATGGCTTTGAGAGCAGCAGCATGTATCCTGAAGTTGCAGATCATGCAAAATTTGTTGCAAAGCACTGTGAGAGAGATTCGACATGCTTTAACTTCACTCAAAAGGTTGTTTTAATAAATTATAGAGAAGGAGGAGGCAATGCTGTGTATGCATGCTGAAAGGTGAAGTGAATGAAAAAAAAAAAAAAAAGACTGAAGAGAAATATGGGATCATTTGTTTTTCCAGCGTGCCTTAGGTAAACAGAAGTTTTCTCAATTAGATTTCTCCTTTCCAATCCATTAGGGTTAATGCAGTTTTAATTAGCACTTGATTTGCAGCCTGTGAGGTATGGTTTAATGTGCCTTTTAGAGACTCCCAACCAAAGTACTGCAAGGAATTGAACACAAATGAGCAATTTAAAGTTTTGTCATACCCATTTTTGTTTGTAGGTGATTTCACTGCCAGCTTTCCCTTGTATAAAGGTGATCTTAAAACAGAGATCTTGGTTCCTTTGTGGAAGAGACGGTCAGTACAAAACACTCCATAAAAACTTTGTTGAAAATCTTTTGTCTCCTCTCATGTACAAGCACGGTCCTGAGCCCCTGTTAGCAGGTGCACTGCTTGGTCTTATTGCTATGGCCACTTATCTCTCCTCGTTGGAGCTGAAGATAGCCAGATCTGCACGAGTGACCTTGCACTTGTGCTGAATAATTCCTTTCCCCAACTATTCCATAATTATCAACTTTGCAATTGAATACAGGATTACAGCCCAAGAGCTCCCCATGAATGCAAAACACAAGGAATTCAGCATTTGAAATGAGTAAGTCTAAAGTAATCTGCACAGGTGGTTCTTATATTGCACCTGTCATCGTGGTATCTGAGCTCCTGCAAAACTCTATGATTGCATTGGTGTTTCAGTTTTGGAAAAACAGACTCCTGCATTCCTTTTATACTTCTGAAATATGTGGAAATAACAATATCTGGGGGGAACATTTTTTTAAAAAGCCAAAACAAAAGCTGCTAAGAAGCAAGGACACTCTGTCCTGAAAGTTATCGAATTTGTTTTGAATAGAAGCAGATTCTTAGACAAAAATTATCATAATAAAAAAAAATAATTTTAAAACAAAAATGAGTAATTCTGTCACAAACCCAGAAAACAACTGCCCCCAGGGCAAAAGGCAATTTGAAAGTTGAATATGAAGTTCTAGCATTTTGTCCTAAGTTGTACAGTCACTGTCACTCCACCGGATTTGTAGCTAAGATCTTTGAAACCTCAGTGCACATCACAAGGTCTGCTCTGTTGATCCACCCCTGTGAACCCTTGTTCACATGGATCAGCTAGGTCTCCTGTTGGAAGGAGACTCTCCCCACGGTACATTCTTGGCACAGGAGCATTTTGTGCAGGTGGAGGACTGAATGCTTCACTCTGGCCAGATGGCCGCTCGCCTTTCATGTTGATGAGACTTTATTATGGATTATTGATGTAATGCTGCTACTCACTCTACACAGCAGGACCTCATTAATGTCAGTGGAGCTCTGCACAGGCCCAAGGTTCTATCCACAGGGGTCCCACTAGCTGCAAGATCAGCGCCTCTATTTGTAAATACTGGGATAAGATGAATGAGGCTAAATGTGATGGGGGATAGCTTCAGGCAAGTGGTTTCACTGAGTACTTGGCTAGATACGTCTTAGTCTTAACAGGCAATGTGTTGGTATAGGAGAGAGTCCTGGTGGGCTGAAAAATATAGTAATTCTGAAAATGTGGCACACTCATGTTCCCAACAAGTGTGAGGGTTTCTTGGTCCATGTAAGTACAGCGGCCAGCCCAAGACAGCCCTCTGAACTGGTGTATTACAGCTGGCAGTTGCCTTCAGTCATCGGACTGGAGCTGGTCCCCACAGAGGCAGAGCAGGGCACAAAACATTCGTCCCTTCCTGAGGATACGGAGCTTGGTGCTGGAAGGCAGCAGGGTTAAGGGAGCCGGACTCCACTCCACAGCCCCAAGACAGGACAGACGTGGAGGCCTCTCTCCGCACCTTCACCCAGCAAAGCCGTGCCAGGATGTAGTCACAGCTTCTGCACAGGGAAATTTCAGTCTTATATCTCCTGGCAACATTCTGCCCACCTGTGAAGCCGGGGATCGAATCATGGCCTTCTGGCAGCTTTCTGGGCTCCCTGGGCTTGGTGTTCTTGGTTCTCTCTGTGACTTTTGTCATGGAGCCCGCCAATGCCGGGTGCAGGAGTGTGCTGCCCGGGATAATCGCTGCTCATGGATACCCAGCCCAGCTTTCTCTTTCTCACAGGCCCTAGGGATGTGTCCTGACACTGGGTTTGGGCAATGGGAAGGCTGATTTGCAGACAGAGTAAGCCAGGATTTGGGAACATCCTTGTCAAATTATTGCACAAGTAAAACTTCGCTGCAACAGCAATTTAGTTAACTGGGAAGCATTGTTTCCCATGTCACTCCCTCCTTTCCCAATACGAAAAAGATTTGCACTGAAAACAAAAGCAAAGCGTCAGTTTAATAAATCTGCAGGCTTTCCACATAACACGCCGGCGCTGCCACCGGCTGCGTGCACAGCAGGCCCTTCGCTGCGGGTCAGGCCTCGTCGCTTAGGCTGTGTTTCTGAGGGAGCTGCTTCGCTTTTCCAGCAGCCTGAGAACACGGCCGGCCCTCGGTGCTGCCGGCTGGGAAGCAGGACCTGCCATGAACGGGGGGGCCATCGACGAGGGGAAGGCCCGAGGGGCCTGGGGCTGGCGTGCCCGAGAGCCCGGCCTCGGCGAGCCCGGCCCGGCTGCACTTCGCCCCGCAGCCACTAGATGGTATTTGGCACCCGCTTCTGCAAGAGCCGTGCCCGGCTCCAAAACAAGCCCGGCCGCTTCGCCCAGCTTCCAGGAAAACTCTTCCCGTCATTTATTTTTTTATTTATTACATTTGTGCAGCGGCAGCGTGCAGGTGAACAAAACAGCTGCTGGGCTGAGCGGCTAAAAGAAGCCCAAAGGTCTGGGGAGGATAGGTGCTACGGGTGTTGGCCTTGCTCGAGGAGAAGCACCTCGGCATTGCCTGGTGCCAGGCCATATTTGCCCTCTGAGATACTCTTGGAGTGTGTTTTTTCTAGCACACCCAAATTGTCATCTCCCCAGTTTGTAAAATGGACGTGAGGACAGCGCGGCATTGAGGAGCACGGCACCCCCGCGAGGGGTGTTGGCGAGGGGCCCGTGGGTGACCCTAACGAGACGTCCCTGTCCTTAGAGCAAAACGAGGGATGATTCCCACCTCTGCGAGTAGAGGGAGACGCTGCAAGACCCAGCTTTTAGGATCTACCTCTTCATATTTCAGTGTCAAATGAGAAATTGTCTTTCTTTCTTTTTTTTTTTTTTTTCTTTCTTTTTTTTTTTTTTTTTTGGTTGTTGTCGTTATAAAAGATGGACAGGGCTCTGCCTCGAGCGGTCAGACTCTGATCTTTCCTGCTTTAATTGGGTGGTTAGTTGTATCTTTTCTTTCCCAAATTATTTGCAAGAAATTGCGATTTAATCCATTCCGCACTTAAGAAATTTAATCAATCATTAGAAATAACTGCCAATGATAGGAAAATATGGTAATTCGTGTTATTTTTTGCAGACAAAGCACTGATATAAACAAAACATAATTAAACATGCCCTCTTTATACACTTCATAAAAAGCCACAGTCCTTGGGTATTATAAATCTAAACTTATTTCTCTGATCTCAGGGCATAAAATGTGTTCTGTGAATTGTGTTACTTCTTGTAGGAAAACACTGATAATATTTGCCTTGCAGGCAGCATAAAACACAAAATGTAAAATAAAAATAAGTTATTAATCAGACTAACGGGCAACTTAAATGGAAAGCTGTCTTCTATGTCACATTAAAAATGATAATGAGCAACATTTCACAAGGCAATATTATTAAAAAAAAAAAAAAAAAAAATCCATGTTTCGCACAGCCTTCTCAAACCATATCTGCGCTGTAGTCTCCAGGAAGCAAACAAGAAGGACAAGTTTTGTAGCTGGTTACCATGGGTATGTTGCCCGAGGAATACCTGCATTTCAACATCCAACATGGCCATACCTAAAACAGGTGTTGCTTTTTTATCTTGCAGCTAACCTAGCCTGCGGCAGCCGTGATCATGTTTTTCCAAATTTGCATCTTAGTAGAAACAAAGTTTTAGCTCAATTAAATACCTGTCGCAGAGGGGAGGAAGGAGTAGGAATATGTTGTGACGCATAAGAACATATTGTGTTTATGAAAGCGGCCTGGTAAGAGCTATTTTTCTAATGATCTGTGACAAAAAAAAAAAAAAAATGCAAGAAGAAAAATCCTGCCCTAAAGGCCTGTATGTTGTTCTTTGCTTTTAACTGAGAAACAGAATTTTTGAAGGAATATCAGAGTGAAGTCCATGATATAAAAATACAGTAGGTCCCCTAGTTTGTCTCATAGGCACCTGCAGGTTACCTTTGCTAATTTCTGCAAGATGTGGGCCTAATTCCTCATCCCTTTTCAACATAGATTTAATTGAATGTGCATTTCTTATAGGCATTTCCACAGGGTGGTTGACTCAGGTGCTTTCAAAAATTGCAAAGTGCACTGGTATGTTATGAGTTCTGCGTCTATCCCAGAAATCTTTGTCTGTGTCATCTGCCCGTGCTGAGATGTTGAAGAGACTGCGCTGGACAGACAAATGTGCCAACCTCCTACTTCCAGAGCCCAGCATCACCTGCCAGGGTGGGATCTGTAGGACAGATCTACCTGAAACAAGGTGTGAAGACCACGTGGATGCAGTTGCTGACTCTCAGGCTGCCCTCTGGGTAGGACAGCTGGTGTATTTCTGACATACAAAGAATATCAAAGAAACCAGAAAGGAAAAAGAAAAAGTTCTGGGGAGTGCCTGGGAGAGATACAGGATATGTCTCAAGGTACCTTTGCTCATCAACAAAACAGCTTCTTGTCCCCACCGGTGCATTGCGGTGGGTGTTATATATCGCACAAGCCAGTAGTTATCTTTGGGGGAAGGAATGTGCAAAGACAAGAGTAGCTATTTGGGTGCTAGGTCTCTAAGTGAGTGAATGTTAGGGCAGGTATAAATTAAGGGTTTCAGGCTGAGTGTTGATTTAGACAGTCCTTGAAGGGAATCACTCTGGACCCAGCTTGTAAGAGACATGCCACAAATCTGCATGGTAGTCTGTGTTTCAGGCAGAAGCAGAAATTCTTTGTTTTGTCTCTGGTTCAATAGCCGAACTAGACTATTGACAGAAATGACAAAAATGTATTCACTGACATTTTCTTTGTAATTAGAGCATAGCTAATGATCCACGTTTTTAATCGATCAAAGTTATGCATATTTTAAGGAAGAAACAGGGTTGCCTGATCAATCCACCGTTTCCCCCACCATCCCTAAAATCTGTTTTTAGTTGGTAGATTTGGAACATGGACTTTCTATATATACATAGGTATGGCACAGAACATTGCAAACTAAAAATGTTTTGAGAGGTGAGGTGCTGAAAGTGTTCAGCTTGCTTTCTTGATAGTCCCTCCCCAAGTCATCTTGGGGAGGTGTCTTCCCTGTATCTTTTTCATGAGGTTTTCTTGAAGAACTTGTACTTTTCAGGCAAAAGTAGTAGAAACTGGTTCTCCTCTCTCTGATACAGGCTCCTATCTAAAGCAACTCTGAAATCCTCTGAGCTGAACATAGGAAGAACTGGCCCACTATATGATTTTTCAAGGATGATATAATTTTAAGTACTTCCTTCAATTTCAATGGAAGGGTAGTCCTTTGATATGTGTAATTTTGTAAAACGTTATAAAACATAGAGGGGAAGTGAGAATCCTGGTCCCACTGAAACTAAGAGATCAGGAGCTAGACAGACAGAATGTAGATGTTTTGTTCAATATTGGTAAAATTAGCAGTGTGGGCTGGATCAAGCCAGACGGCTAGAATGTATGAATGGAAATTCAAAGTATTTTCAATCACGTGTTACTTTAGCTTTCTCCTCACTTAGCACAGGTCCCTTATCACAGTTTCTAACTTGTCCTTGGAACTTGTCCTTTTCACTTTTATTCATTTTGTTGTTGTTTTGTTTTTTGGAATTTTGTCTTTCCAGTGATGTTTCAGCACTGTTTTTTAACAATTTTTGTTCCAAATTAGGAAAAGCAAATTAAAATAATTAAAGAGCAATGGGTAAAGATGATTTGTCTTTAAAGGAAAAAAGGAAAAGAAAAAGGTGTGTGAGCTATAAATGAAACGTAGACTTCACCAGTGATGTACCTAATAAAAGGCTCAGGCCTGACTGATCCGCAGCTACAGAAATGTGCTTCTTGAGGATGAAAGAACTGAAGAAATGAGAAGGACTTAAGTCCTCAATTAGTTTAGTGATTAAGATGTTCAAGTAAGGCAAAAGAACTCTGTGGCAATGTAAGATCAATAAATTTGCAGCAGTATTTAGAATTAATGTTGTTCGTGTTTTACTGCATCTTCTCCCAGCCATTGAATGTACAGGGGCCCTCTTCTTTACTGCTTACGTGTGAAAATATATTGTACTGATAAAAATATTTTTTTGTGTTTAATAAAGAGCAAAACCAGATCATCTAAAACCAGGGGAAGCTGAAAATCTGAACAATGTGCTTCCTATTCTTGGGACTGTTTGTAGAAATCTGCATTTGTATTACAAAAATAATAATAATAATAATAAAAAAATGTGGAAGTGCTGAAGTGGAAGAAGGGCCAAAGCTTTTTATCTGTGGTTACTTTTTGTTACCAGGCCATTGGTATGGAATGGAGGTGGTTGCTGTGATCTCCTTCCTGGCACCCCGCTCCACTAGGCAGTGGTCTCTATCACTGAGCTCTTGTTGCAATTTCTTGGCCAGGTTAATTGGTTTTATTCCTTCAGAAGCATCACTAAGTCCTTTATTGCCAGACCAGTTTCCTGTTTTTCAACTAATGACTTGTGTAGAAATCCATTTTGTCACTCAGATGGAAGAATCCCAAAGGTTTTTCCTGGAGAAAAAAAACTTTCTACAGAAATGGGTGGGTCGTCTTGGGTGCTGCTGTGTCCCAAGCATGATTTGTAGATCATCTGTACTATAAGGAGGTATCTGGGGGAAATATGAGGCTAATTGGTGTGTCATGAGACATAAGACATGAGACTAGATCTTGAGAAGAAGTAAAGGGAAAAAGAGAATAAATAAATTTTATTTATTTATTTATTTCAGAAATGAAAATATCGAAATAGCAATCAGGTCCTAGTGAATCATTAAAGTAATTTCAGCGTCTCCCACTATAACGGACTGTAGGGTCCCCTGGCACAATGTGCAGATTGCCCTGTTAGCGCTGCTTGCATGCTTGCTTGCATCGATATTCTGCAGAGGTGTGCTGACGTGCAGTATCGAGGTCCTGCATGGATGGTTTCTCCAGCGTTAAAGGGAAAAATATGTTTTTATTTTATTATTTTTATTTATACTGCCTCCCTCAGCCCTGAGCTGGAGCTTTCCTTGGGCAAAACACAGCAGCATCTACTGCAGGTGAAGCATCTAGCAGCTACAATAGAGAAACACATTGTGTTAAGTGACACAGTAAAGAGGAATGGGACTGAAAGCAGGAGTGAAAGGAATTAGGTAAATCAGATGCAATCCTTTGGGACAGAATTTTGCCAGGATCACCACTTCCTGTAGCACCTGACATTGCAAAGAGCAGAAGAGTTTTTCTGAGACAACAGTTACCTAGAAACTTGTAGATGTCTCCTGTTCTAACCCAACAGAATTTAAGAGAGATTAAAAGCAGTTTAGTCCCATTCACACAGAAATTTCCTTGCCTTCTTTTGGATAGTTCATGTTTTTTTCAAGGCCTGCATGGATGTTTATCTACTGCCGAATGAAAAACAAGATGCCATTTCAGACTCAGGTACTGTGGCTGATGTGTCATGGCTGAAATTTTGTGGTTCTTTGTGAAGGTTTTGAATGCTCTGGTTTTGGAATTTCAGTCAATGGAAAACAGAGTAAATTTGTGACAACAAAATTGGAGTAGTTCCTAATTTTAGGGTGCGAGTTTCCTTGCTATCTGTATCTGAACAGTGCAGAAAGTTGTGGCAATGCTTTACAAGTAGTTTGGAGGATAAAACAACAACAACAACAACAACAACAAAAACACAGATGTATAAAGGTTCCTGTCTTCCTGTCTTACAGGACGCAGCTCATCTAGCTTTGAAAAGCATTCCAAAAAAAAAGGCAAGTAATTGTCCAAGTTGTTGCAATTAAGGAAATCACCAGTGTTGGTTCTGTGCTGAACAAACGCTCCTGCAATGGGCATGCTTGCTCAGGGTTTACTGGTGTAATCCCCATCTTCCCTCTGGGAAACCAGAAGGATTTTTGAAAACACAGAAGAAATCTTTCAAGCAAAGCCACTTCACATCATATTGGAATAAAAAGCTCTCTTATCATACAAAAGGTAATATTGTTGTATTGTGCTTTGGAGAGCTGAATAGCTTAAGGATATAGGGCTTCTTTCTTCCTCCCTCACTGGTGTAGTTCCACTGACGTCCATAATTTCATCTGATTTCCACTGCTCAGTCCCAGATTTGTTTGTGCTGAGTCTTTCCAGTTTCTGCTGCTTGTCGGCATGGGGCTGAGGAAAAGACATTTGCCGTGTTGTCAGCATCTTCAGGCAGAAGCTGTCTGCAGCTCTGCACGGGTCCACATGGAGCCACCGAGGTGCACAGCGGCCACCCGCTCGTCCTCCCAGACCCAGTCCTGGAGACAGGAGCTGTGTCACCACCAGCACTTCCCACAGCTACGTCCCATTGAACAAGAAAGGGCCCCGTGCTCTAATGATGGCTAATTACATTTTCTCCTATCTTTCTATCAATTAACTGGAAATGTTTCATTGTTTAAATAATTGTCTTTTGGTAAATAAATGCGTAAACACTACTTAAAGCATTTTGGGGTCTAATTATACTTATCTGAAAGTTAACAGATCCAAGATGTGATTTGCGTTTTAATTGTTTTAATTTACAGTAAAACGTGGTGTTGGGCACTGATTTTCTGAACAGGCTGATCTTTATAGTAAGGAAATGAGAAACTACAAATGATTCTCTATCAAGCCAAGCTATTCACTGTGCCTGAGCTCTGCTTGTGCTGGGGTGCGTTTGCTTTTCATCCCGGTCAAACCAGCAACGCGATGAGCGAAAAAGCACAGCCAAATTTTAAGAACAGCTTAAAGATGCCCAGGCCTGGCTGTGGTGTGCAGCATCCCCATCATTTGGGATGTGAGCCACAGAGATCACAGATAGCTCACGTGAAGTAGCTGACCCCGAGGCAGGAGAGATCACAGCTAAACCCCCGTGATCCGAACGCACCGGGCTTTTGGATCCACTTCCCTTAGCCCCTTCCATCTGCCTGCCCTCTCTAATAGTGGAGGAGCAGGGTGTCATGCTGGTTTGTTATTCTCATTAGGTCCCATTAGCCCTAACGCTGGGGGCTTCGTCTGGTGCAGGCAGAGCCTCTCTGGCCAGCCCTTGCAGGGACAAGGTGCGCCCCAGGGCTGCGGTGAGGGGCAGTTCCTAGAGCAAATCCAGGGGAGAATGGGATAAGAGTTGGGGGACCTTCTGTGCCTGAGCAGCCTGGGGATCATCTCTGATCCAAACACGATCGTGGGCATCTCACATCACCTGGCACCTGTCTTGACTTTCCTGTCTCTGAAACAAGGGTAGTGGCTCCACAGTTTGGGATGCTGTGCGAGGCTGAAGCCACAAATCTTGGGAGGGAATTGGGCAGCACAGGTAAGGACAGCAATTAAAAAGAAAGGAAAGAGTTTTCTGCTGTGTTTTCCTTACACGAAAAGTATTTGTGGGATTTTCTCAGTTAGGCTTCTTTTTCAAGATAAGAGAAAAAGAAGGAAAGGAAGAAAAACCCTCCCACGCATTCAAACAGAATTTGCATCTCACTGCATTATTTTTTTTCTCCTAAATTGCAATTAAGCAATAAATCTTCCCCAGTTGCAAAAATAAAGAGAGTGAGGTGGGAGAAATTTATTAGAAAATGTAATCTTTCAGGCATTTTTTAATTTCCTTCTGAGATCTAGAATATCAGTCGGAGTCCCAGGTAAAATAGGATTCTAGTTTTCAGCCACAGGTTGCGACTCAACGTGCTTAGCTAAATTAAACAGAACAGATGTGAAAAATAAGATGAGAGCCACGCATAGAGCGCTCAAACAGCTCCCCCACTGCCCCCATTGAAGAGCCAGGGCTAATTCCCCTTTGTTGACCAAAGCCTGCAATTCGATCCTAAAAGCTTGTCAGAATTAAGTACAATGCTTAATATAAGTTTACATTTTAACTGTTTTTCTTTGATATTTGACAAGGATGTGGGAAGTAGCTCCAGAACTTTCTCCTGAGCCAATTTGCTCAAGGTTGCTATGAATCATGCTTCCCTTGGGCTGCTTGCCCCGGGGACTGCACTTGAGACCTGGCACCTGTTAGCGGCCAGAGCAATTAATAATTAATTAAACAAATAGCCCCCTTTACGTGGCACTGTGAAATCAAAGCCGCAGCGTAAAATAGAGTTTTATCTTGTAGGTTTCCAGAGGTAACCTCTGCCCCAGCACTGGTGCGGGAGGTGGAGGGGCAGACTTTTGCTTTTAGAGAAAAAAAACAAGGAGCAGGGACTTTTTATAAAAGGATATATGGGAAAGAAGGGAAGGGAAGGGAAGGGAAGGGAAGGAGAGTTAGCCTTGTTACATCCTTTCTAATAAATACCACTTCACTGCAATGACATCAGCCAGTACCTGAACATTTTACAGCCAAAGAGAAAATGAAATACTTGACATTCTTCTGGGAAGTGAGATCACTGTAAGCGTTCAGCTTACATGGCTTTGTGCACCTTCTGAGATGGAGCACAGTTCTTTCTGTCTTTCTGCTGGTATTTTGGTTTCACAGATGACAAGTGTACTGTGGCATTTTTTTATTTTATATTTTTCAAAAAGTAGCTGCATGGTAAGGAGATAAGTGGACTTCAAAGGGCTAAATACCAATCAGAAGATGGAAGATGGCCACACATAAAGCTATGCTGCTTCTGCAAACCCCTTTAGTAGCCAGACAAGGTCACTGATCAGGGTAATTTGCAGGAAAAGTCAATTTCTCAAGTACCCAAGGCAGGTGTTGTGCCATTCTGTGACAATTTACTGAAACTAAATTGAGGAAGTTGAAAAAAGCAAAGGTCATGAACCATGGGAGAAACAAGGGAAGCAAATCTCTTTGACTGTAGTTTTAACTCCTTTTCAACCGAAGTGTATTTACAAACTCCCGAGCCTGTTTCCACTTTAAATAAAATCACACGTTTGCAATGCAGACCTATTTATGAAAAACTGGGCTAAAACCACATTGCACAGTGAGGGACTGTGAAGGATGGCTAAGGAAAACACACGGTGATTCATAAGCAACTTTTACTGAAATAAAAGTGAAATGAAGAAGCTACCCTTTTCACTTTGATACATTTCTCAGAGTTTTCGTGGTGACAAAAACCTGGATGGGTTTCCTTCCAGCCCCAGATCTTGCCGTGAGCTTTGTGTGGGACATGGCTGGGACCCGAGCACGCCTGCCAGATGAAGCAGGCGCTGTTCTTGGGGTCAGCAATTCCTTCTGTCCTTCCAGCCTCGGTGATGCTGATTGCTCAGCACCTCTCTTTAACAATGTGTTTCTCCTGGAAAGGGCTGCTGAGGGTCCCCGTGCCACGAGGCAAGGCTGCGCAATCGGAGCAAAGATCATATAGGCCCTCTCTGAGCAAACTTCCACTCCAAACAGAGCTCCACAAATCCCATTTCCCTGGCATTTGGAAGAGAAAAATTCCAGACCCTGTGGTCTGAATGCCACCGCAGCTGGTGGGCTGGTGACCCCACACAGTGCAGGAGAAGTTTGAGTACAGGGAACAGCCTGGTGCCTAGCTGGCAGAAGTTTGTAACACCCAGACAACCCAAAATGGCTTTTTCCACCAAGAAGGAGGAGAAAAAGAAATTAATGTTATCATTTTTGCTCCTGTGCTCCTAAATGAACAAATAGTGTTCATAGTTGTGTCGGTGACATAAGCACAAAAGTACCTTTACTTCCTGATCCCTGCAACAAGATTATTTATTTTATGCTACATTTTCACAGGTCATTGGTGATGTTTAGCTATGCCTCTCACCATGAAGCCTGGGAAGTTTATGGGGCAGCAAAAAATCCTTCTCTCTACTTGTTTTCAGTGGGCTGGCATCCAAATCTAACGAGGATAAAGTTCCCCAAATACTTCCTTGAATGGCATATTTCCAAAGGTTAGCTTTGAATACGTAGACACGGAGGAAGCAGAAGGATTGGCAAGTCAGGGAAATGCTGCTGCTGTACTTGGTTGGTAGAGTTTGTATGCGTATGGCAGGTGAGGCTGACCTTCCCATGAACACGAATGACGAGAAAATATTTTTGAGTGGGACGTCAGTGCTACTTTTGATGTTTGTAGATGACAAAGAGAAGAGTCAAGGCTCTGGCTGGGGTTGCAGCTCGCAGGCAGAGAAAGTTCAGACTCCGGAGCTCACGTTCAGCCTACCTTGGGTCTTCTGCAGATGAAAGGTGTGGTATGGTCCCTTGGGCACATGGGGCTGGTGTAAGATGCGGATGTAGGCAATGCTTGGCTCTCTGGAGGGTGGGTAAGAGCTCAGCTGTTCAACACCTAACACGTGAAGGAGGAAGCAGAAGCATTCACACAGCAGTGCATTGGTATGGTGTGCACAGTCTGGGAAAACCATGAAAGGGGAGCAAGTCAGTTCCACCAGAAACAACCCACACATGCCAAAGGAAAAGCCATTATTTCAGGAAATCAATATGGAATGGATGTACCCAGTTATTTACGGTAGGGCACAGCAGCAACTCTGCACTGTGGATACCTGGTGAAGACGTGAATTTGTAACAACTGTGAAAGTAGCCATGAGAATTTGGGAGATGGTCAAGGCTGAATAGAGAGCTGGGAAAGGGCATGGAAAATTATTGGTTCTCGCTGATAGTTTGCAAGACTTTGGAAATAAAAACCCTTAAGCAATGAAAGATGTAGCAATCACACTACTGCAGTTCCTGAAAGGAAACTCATTTATTCCAGCTTCTGCTTTTTCCACTGGCTTTTGCCCCTTTCCTTTTCCGTGCTGACCAGCTTGGACCAGCAGCCCCAAGCTCCAGCCGTGCCGTTGTTGTGCACCCTCAGCAAAGTCCAGTAAAAGCCAACTTCTCTTTGTCTGCAGGTCTTCTTAGAAGCAGTTTGGGAGTTACTGAGTTGGGAGCGATCGTCCCATTTCCTGGTTTTGTTTCTCTCCCCCAGTACATAGGGCTCAGTGGAAAGATTCACTTAGATACCGAGAGGATGTAATTAGCCTCCCAAATGACTGCAGCCCTGCCACTGCATCCCTTCGGCTGGCTGAAGGTCTCTTTATGACACCAGCAGGTAACTGCTTTGTGTGTTTGGGCTATTCCCAAGTGCTGCTGCTCATATCAGCTTCTCGGTCAGACCTTCTAGAAATACAATCTGTGAATTCCTTGTAAGTGCAAGACTATTTTTATTTAGCTCTTTCAGGGCCCCACTGCCTGAAAACCAATACAGTTGTTTAACTTTTAGGAAAAGAGCCCTAATCTCTCTTGCTTCAATCCCATGTCTTTTACATCCTGAGACTGGAAACAATCTATATCCTAAACAGTCGACGTTTCAGGAATGTTAAATCAGGAGGCTCTATCTGCAGTGGGCAAGAGGACATGAGTTAGTTAGTCAGGCAAATAAACAAACACAGTAAAACACACAAATAAAGCCACCACACCTGCAGGAATGTTAGATATGTTAAAAGGGGTTGCATCCCTAGGCGAACTGCGCTGGTTCACTTTTCATCACCAGTGGCCATGTTACACATGCAGCTGGTGACATTACTTAGCCTCCAGCAAGGTCAGAGCAGGCGGTGGAGTGAACAGAGGAAGAACTGTTCCCCTGTTTGTAGCAAAAACATGGTCAGAAGCGATTTGAACTCCAGCTGCAACTTGGCCTGCTTAATGATATCTAAGCAATACCACCGCTAAGGGCCAGCTTCCCTTTCTTGTCGTAGCACCTCACTTCCACAAGGCCACCTTTAAAACAAAGATACATTTAAAACATCTTTTTATCTCACAAAGTTTGTTTTTATAGGTTTCCCTGAAGTGAACTGCAGCAACATGATTATTTGGTGATGGGTTACAATAGAGCTTCTGTTACACTTTGCAGGCATTGGGATGAAGTTACCGGGCTGTGTGGCAGAGTGAAGTTAGAGGGAGAGATTTTGAAGACACTTCACAGCACATGGTTCACTTCAGTGCTTACTGGGGATCTCTGAATTGCCCATGCACCTACATTGAGCTCATCTGAAGGACATCTGCCTGACTGCTGAGGCATCTGAGCACCTTTAAAATCTGCACAGAGATCTTTGAGAATGCTATGATAATAATAAAGGCAATTCCCCAAGACCAAGAGAACTAAATGAGGATTTAAAACACAGGGTGATGTGCTTAACTGTTATGTGCCACGAAATACACCATACACAGCATACCATTAATGCAGAAGTGATTATTTATCTATCTCCTTTAATGAGGATGAAGAGGAATTCTGAAGCAAGTTAGTTGTATTGCCTGGTCATTAGCTTTAATCCAAGACACTACCTGAAACACATTGGTCCTTCTGAAAAACTTCAAGTTTTGCCGATTGCTAAAGGGGTTAACAGAGGCTGTGCACGAGGAAGATAACCTAGGTTTAAAAAAACTATAGTCATCATTGTTCATTTATTCTCTTTATTGAGGTAATTTAATTATCATATAGACACAAACATTTGCTCCCATGCTGGGCTCTTCACATCTGTTAGTAGAGATTTGATTAGGTCTACACAAATGTGCTAGATTATACCATCTAGTTGGTGAAATTCAAGCCACCTGGATATTTTAGCAACATCAATAAGAATAATTCTCTTTTTCCAAATCAGTAAATCCAAGATATATTAAAAAGAATTAATTAATGAGTACCAGATAGGCAAAACAAACATTTGACAATGAATCATATTATCAAAGGTTTTGTGGGAGATCCCTCTCAGCTTATGTTTAGATGTCAAATTATATTACCAAAACTAAACAATCTGTTAAACCGATCTCTTAATGCAATAAGTCTCAGCACCATACTCTCCTTTTCCCGAAGTCCTTCATGATAGCAGCATTAGGGACAACAGTAGTTAAAGCACGAGCAATAGTGTTACATTAGCAAGTCATTACTGTGAAATAGCTGACTCCTAATATTTTTAGTGCCATTAGTTTTCTTTTCTTTCTTTTTTTCTATTTTTTTTTTTTAATTTATCTTGTAGGGCCCAGTGATGGAAAGTGTTAATCACCCAAGGAGCCATTAGGCATGTGAGTCAAGCCAGTGTGACTGCACAGAGAATTAACGCCCTCAGTGTGCATTTCAGGGTTATGCTTTGCATTTGCAGGGAATGACCCAAAAAAACTCACATGGAATTTGCAGTAAATACAGCTGTTAAGATTACATAAAATAATTTTAAAAATAAAGAGAGGGGAGAGAAAGAAGTTGTTGTCCACTGGAGGACTGCTCTCAAAGTTAGTTTAGTGACTTACACAGATGGGTCATTCTTTTTTACTATTTTTTTAATATATATTTTATTTCTTCAGAAGGAAACTACTGAAATTAAGTTAGGTAAAGTTGTTTGTTTTTTCTTCTTCTT
This sequence comes from Oxyura jamaicensis, assembly GCF_011077185.1. Lineage (NCBI taxonomy): Eukaryota > Metazoa > Chordata > Aves > Anseriformes > Anatidae > Oxyura > Oxyura jamaicensis. The sequence goes on along the minus strand of NC_048898.1, from coordinate 29,537,524 downwards.
CTTTTTCTTCTTCTTCTTCTTTTTTTTTTTTAAAAAAAAAAAATAGCTGAAGTCAGAGGGCCATCAAGCCTTCAGTCTGGAAGCATTTATGAAAACACTTTACTTTAGTCACTTAAGTACTTGTGCAGACATAAAACCCTTTGAATTAATTTTTAGCAAGTTCTTCAGACTGGAAGAGGTGAAAGGCACAGTGGTCAAACTGGCAAGTGGGAGCAGTTCCTAGCCCTCTGTAAATGTGATAACTGAGTTCCTGGGCATGTGTACATTGATTCTGTTCCCAGTGTGCCTGTTACAAAACAGCTAACCCAACGAGCATATTACTCGTTTGTTCTGGTCTTTGCCTGATGAAGACTGATCAGGCTGAGCAGTGTGGGCTTTTCTGGATGAAGCTCTTTCTCTCTGCATGAAGACTCATGGCCATGACCATGAAGGTGCTGCCTTCAGCATGTTTTCCAGAGGATTTTTGCTCCGAAGGAGTCGAGTCACACAAGTTCAACATAGCTCTTTCAGACATAGGACTAGAATCAGGTCAGGGAAGAGGTGATGTTTCTGTCACATCTGCGCTCTCTGATCGTGTGTCCCACCAGATTTCATTACACTTCCAATGGCGTGGTGACACCAGGGGTAAGGACCCAAGGGATTGTTGGTAACTAAAGAAAAGTGTTTGTTTAGGCACAGTCTTGTCAGAAGTGGTATCGAGGCTTATGTTATAACTTGTCACTGCAAGAGCAAGTTGGAGTAAAAGCTTTCTAAATCCATATAATCGTACTTAATTGTTTACATAATGAAATTATTTTTAAAAGAGAATAATGGATGACGATGATTCAGTCATAAAAATTTCCTTATAAATCTCCAAAGTAGCCTCTTCTGGGAGGATTCATTATCAGATGGATGTGTCTTTACTCTGAGGTAGCTAGATATTTATGAATTGTGCCCAGCACATAAACACACCTAATGCAGAAAGCAAACACATGGCAAACCTATCGTGTCACAGCCTTGGGAACCCTGCAAAAGCTATCAGGCTTGCCTTGGCCTATTTATTCCAAATGAATATAAAGGAAAGGAGAGTTATATGCATGAATACATGGGTTATGGAAAGACACTGGAGATGTTCATGGGGCTGAAAACTTAGTCTAAAGCTGTATTTTTGTTATCGATCGCGTTGAACTCAGGAAGGGGGGAGGTTTATGAGCGCTGATTTATGGTCTTGGTCTTCTGCTGACAGCAGGTTGGAGCAGAGTCCATCTGGATACCTGTTTTTTGCTCTTTTTCTGTGAAGTTCTTAGAAAGTTAGTGTTTCTTTTCTTCCGTTTTTAAAAAGTAGCATGAATTTTTAAAGATGGTTTAGTAATATAAATGGAAAAAAAGTATTCTAATGCATGTGACTGTGATTAATTCCTGTATTGAAAGCAACCAGAATAATTATAGGTTTAGTTAATTTATTGCATTCTGAGTTGTGCTCCATGACACAGCTCGTCACAGGGCTCGAGGTTCGCAAAACTGCAGGAGCCTTATGGCACCACTTCAGGTTCTTTTCCCAACTTCATTATTGACTGGATATGACTCAGAATCATATCTTATTAACCTGAGTGCAAATTACATGGGGAACAGTGTTATAGCAGGAACTAAACATTGGAAAGACAGATCCTCCACGGTACTTACAGCATCTTGTTTTACTACAACAATGGCAAAGTCTTCCCACCCTCTTCAAAACAGCAGTCTGCAAGTTTCCTGTGTGATCACACACTTCCTGCATAGGTGTGTCCTGCAATTCCGGTAATAATTAATAATAATAACAATAATAATAAAATAATAATGATAATGGGAAAGTCCCCAGTTTAAGACTTCTTAATTATTTACATATTTATTTGAAAAAGACTTAAAAAATATTCTGCAGGACCTTTTATCTGTAGGATTCTACTCTCTCTTCTGACAGTAAAAACACCTGAATTCCTCCTCTCCCCACTACAGCATATTCTACGGCAGTCGAGGAGCATCTTCCAAAGAGAAACATTAGTACAGATGCATCAGCTTTTGTGAAATTCTGGTTCTTGCTCATAGGGCGGGTTGCATTTGAATAACATATGCAATATTTTATAGTGGTTGGAGATTACTTCATTTATTAAGGAAAGATAAAAAGCAATTGTCATTAGGATAATGAGAGTGGAAGAAACTGAGAAGCAGAAGAGGTACATTTTACAACAGGGAAGATACTACATGAATGGATTTGGAAAAGTGCAGCTTTAAAGGACTTGATTGCTGAACTTGCACACACAAAAAAATTACAAAAAAATATTGATTGGAGTTTTTCCAGTGCTTGAAACAAGAAATGTATGGATATGATCTGCAGATGTATCAGGTCTCTGTTCTTCTCCAACAGGCAAAATACTAACTGTGGACATGTGCGTGTGCAGCAACCAGTTTGGTGGCTCTGGACCTAGACAGACCTTCTGTATGCTCCCAGACCACCACAAGGCACAGGCGACCACTGTGGCACCAGGGATGGGGCCAGGGCTCATAAGGGAGAGTGGAGGCTGTAGCACAGGGAAGGCTCAGTGTCTGTGCTTTAACAAAGTGTAGTCAGAGCTGCTGCAGGAATATTAAAATGCAAATGGCCCAATTAGAGAGCTTACTTTTCTAGATCTGCCCTTCCTGATCTCAGAGAAGCATTAGTGTGAATTTGTCTTTTGTACTGATAAAGCACCCTGTTAATAAAAAGTTGCTGGTTGTCTACAGCAAGTAGGTTGTTGATAGGAGCAGCAGAAAGTCTATAATATCTTTAAATGGGCTACATATTGAATTCTATAAATATTGGGCTCTCTGATTGTGGAGGATCAAAGACAAAAAGAACTGATTGATACTGAGCCCTTAAAAATCAATTATTTAGGAAAATGCTTGCCCTTATTTAGTCTTTTGGAATAATAAATGATGAAGCGATTTCAGCTGTAAGAGACACATTGTGGACAGCTGCTGCTCGTGAGTTCAGACATATTATTGTTAAGAGGTAACAATAGCACAGGTTTTAATTGAAGAATAACTGGTCAGAAGGGAAAAAAAAGGGGAGGGGGGTGGGGGAGCTAAACAATTATATAAGAAACAGCAGTCAGGTACGGACTGCTCACCAAGCAGACCAAATCTATGCAGGATCTTGATTTCACTGTTCCAAATGGGGATGGTTTACACAGCATATTTGTCTACAGAATGATTCATATTAAACATCTTTCATTGTAATTTTAACTATTTTTAAAAGCAGTATTGGGAAGGGCTTAGCCAACTTGATGGTAATCTAGAAAGACAGAAAATAGACCTTCTTGCCAGTTTGTGGTTAATTATGGTGAACTGCTATCTGTAATTTACTCCTGCCCATAATGGAAAAGAGAGTTTTGCTTGAACGTGCATTATATTACATGAGGTTACATCCCATGTGGTGACATGGCATTGTGTAACTTCATACAACCAGATAAAAGGGGACATGTTTTTTCAATGTATCAGAACAGAATGCAGGGATACATTCTGGTAGAAAAGACATTTAGAGAGGACCCATTTCTACAAGTCTGGTTTATGCAAAATAGCAGTTTCTAATGGAATTGCTAATCGCCATGTTTTTCTGCAGCTCTTGCAGAAGTAAATCCAGAGTATCTTTTAATTGGAAGCCTTTCTTTATGGTCTTCAGATGTTTATAAATATGCACAACCTAATCTGATTAGGGCCAGACTCTACATGCTGCCTGCCCTGACAAAACAGGAGAAAGTTCTTGCCTGCAGCCTGTGAATCCTCTTCCACTCCGTGTCTCTTCTTGCGTTCTGGTATTTCAATATCTGAACACTTTTAATAAAGTATTAAAAAACTGCCAATTCCTTATTCCCCCATCTTCTGCTAGAGAAAGAAGTAAATCTGCTAGTAAGTGGGTAAAAATAATGGGAAAAATTTTGAGGGAACTTTTTTTTTTTTTTTTTCCCCTGCAAAATGCACTTTGCTTGAAATAAAAATATTTCACACAATGGTATCAACTTTAAGGAGAATATGGATCAGAAGGGAAAAGTAGAATGTGATTCTTCCAAAGCTTGCAAGACATAAGCTTTCATTTTTGAAGTAGAGATCTTTTAAATTTATGCTGCTTTAAGTATTGCAATGACCAAACTGAAATTTTTCATTGTAGGTGAATATAACATTTCAGCTGGTTAAAGGCAAGTCATGGGGAACTTCTAATTTTATGTCTTTCATTCCACATATGAATTCAATCATATTTTAGTGTAGTGCAGTGCTTCATGAAACAGAATGTCTATCCTCCACACAGGTTCAGCTTGGGGAATTTCACTTACTGCTAAGCAGCTCTGTGTGATATTAAAATTGCCTAACTAACTTCCGCATAGGTCTTGGATTCGTTGTTTGGCTCTATGCCTTTCAAACTGGCTAGCCAGTAGGAAACAGTAGACTTTGAATATGAGCTGAAATTTGGACTGTCTGCATGCATCCTTCCATCCCTTTCATGAGACTCATTTTGTGGCTCACTTACTTTGACCATTATTAAGTTCTGTTACAGCTTCCAAGTGAAATTTTGGCTCATCTGGCTTAATGGCATCTTATGAAACAAAAAAGGACAGATTTTTAGGTGTCTATATGTGGGCTGGGACCTCTTTCCACCTCCTCACTTCTCATCCCCAAGAGGTACATAATATGACCAAGAGTTGGTGGTGAAATCATAAAAATTCATCACTTGTTCACAGTGTGCAAGTCATGATCAGGAAGACAATTTTTTAGTGTAAGGTAATGTTGACCTTAGCAGGAATAATTTGTGCCCTTCAGCATCTGCAGATGTGTAATAGTCACCAGGGAGTTGTCTGACTCTGAATATATATATATATTTATTTTAAAAGTGTCAGCCAAGTCAGAGCTCCAAGTGCAAAATGTATTGCTCGGGAACACTGGGAGGATTTGTGTTTCTGAAGAACAGTGGTGTGGTGAGCAGCAAGAGACAAAGCAATTGGAACATTTTCATATTCTGATGAGGACAGTCTCTCTGCAATGCTGCTCAAGTCGGGGAAAAGAAAATTGCTCTATTTCTCTTGGACCGGCATCTGCAAATTCACAAGAAGGGAAATATCTCTAAAAAGAAATACGCTGAGAAGCTTCTATAGGAAATGCTTGAGTTTTTATCCAGAACAAATGAGTTCAGCAGAAATATATGATGTTATTGTGTGATATAAGTGGATAACGGTATTGTCTTGTAAACCTTTACCAGGTAGATAAAATGGCCTTTGCAGTATTATGCATACACAGAACACCTGTGTATAAAATTCTGTAGTGTTTCTACTGACTGATGCACATGCCAGTGATGAAAGCCTTCTCTGTGGCTTGCAATGTCCTCATCTGTGGCTTTCAAAACTGCAGCCCAGACTGAGTCTTCACATGGCTACATTGGCTTTCATTGGTGAGCTTGGCACCTGGATGCACAGGAACCACAGAAAATCAACAACATACCATAATTAGTAGAAAAGGGCATATAATGAGATGTATATCTTTCCAAACACAGATGTTTTCTCTCTTGAAAGCCACATGTCTGTGGAAAGCTGACGGAAGTCTGTGTGATTTAAATGTCCCTTAAGCCTTGTGATGGTGTTAGTGAGATTTAAACAGAGCACAAAAATCTTACGCTGGCCGGCTGCACAAAGTTGTCTCTTTGCTTCAAGTGCCACAATACAGTTTTAGAGAGAAAAATAGGTAAGAGAGCAGACCCCTCCTTGGGGAACTTGGTGTGAGATGCAACACATCAAGAGGATATGGGTACAGAACTGGTAGAGATGCAACAAGAGGCAGAGCAGAAGTGGTGGACGTTCATGAAGTGCAATGCTTTACCTCAAAGAATCCGTGAGACATCCACTTGTCATTTGTTTGTCACCTGTGTAAACTTCATATTGATTTAAGACAGGTAACTTCAGGGGGATGCCGCTTTGTGGCTGTGCCTTGTCTTTGTGCAAACATCCAGCATGAAATATTGATCCTTTCTGGAATTTAGTGACTGCCTCACCGTCTGCTTACTGCTTACTCACTCTTGTGATCTTTTTGCTAAATACTTTCAGCTTATCCAAGGAACATTTGTGGGCTATATTAGCCCAGGCTATTTTACACACAGGCATTTTACATACATTACATTTTAAAAGTTGCAATATTTCCTGTTTGCTAATGTATGTGTTGGAAAAATTAACACAGAGTATGTGTATATATCCTTATAATGGTATGGTTGTTATTCAAAATTGTATCAGGTCCCAGTCATGGCTTTTGAATGAATATCAGATATATATTTACAGCAGATTTGTAGCTGCTGCAATTCTGTCTTCACTGAAATTATGGAAAAACTATCTCCTCCTTCTTTTTGTGGACATAAAATATCCATATCCTTGAGCAAGACAAAAAAGGTCAATGGCAGAATACTTTTATGAAAAAACCCAGGGTCTCCTGTATTCACAGGCAGGACAGAGCACCCACATACAAGCAGAATTTGGCCACCCTGTATAAACACAATTCAATATAAATAAGAAAGCACAGCTTTTTCTTCCTTTGATTGTTCTACTGAGACAGAAAATCATCAGAAGGTGAATCACTCTTGCAGCGGATACGTGCCAAGACATGAAAAAATGGGGATGGCCTGTAAAATGAGGCAATGGGAATAAGAGTGAAAACAAAGGGATTGTTAAAAAGTACTAGATGTTATTACATGATAAATGAAAATAATTATCAAAACCTACAAATGTTGCATCTGAATTGCTGCCTGTCCTTGTGTGGAATTTATGTGTCTTTAAAGTGTTGTGCTGGAAATTAATGAAGATAAAATTAAAATACTTGTAATGTAAAATATTACATGCCTTCTCACAGGACTAAGACACACCACTCAAGAGGATTAGCTTATAAAAAGTCAGATAATCCTCACTGGTAGGATAAATATAACTTATAGAAATTCCTGAAGCATGCTGTCCAGAGGCATTTCACTAAAATTAATTTAGCAATAAAATTACAATTCCTTTAGACATTTTTCAGAAGTTGTTAAAGACCAAGCAAAAGTAACACAAAACATTATTTTCTAATGTACCCACATTTCTTTTCTCCCTCAGCAGCATCAGGTAGCTGTTTACAGCTCTGCTCATCCCAACGGTGATGTGAGGGGTGGACAAATGAGATTTTGTGCTAGAAGTTTTTCATGTGAAATATTCCATGGGAAGAAGAGAGAAGTAATCACAGGTATTTATTGTTTGGTTTGCAGGAAAGAGACTGCAGCCTGCGGGAAATGGGGCTCAGCTGAAGATTGCTATCTGGCTGCGAGGTCCCAGTTGTGGAAGGGACAAATTTTCTTGGCTGGAGAAGGAGTGATAGTTGTCACCAGTTGATAGCATGTCACCAGTTATCCATTAAGGTTAAGTGAGGAGGCAGGCTGATTAGTTTAAAATTTAAGGAGCGTAAAGAATCAAATAAATAAACAGGAAAGCATCTGTGAAAACTTGTGAGGGAGAGAGGGAAATGACTTTATCTTCCTTAAAAACAGTCCTAGAAGAACTGATATAATGGTTACTGAGAGGTGAATCCCAAGATTAGAGACTGGATGCACAAGCTGGGTGACATACTGCCTTTGGGTGGCTATGTCTGGGAAAAACTAGTTCTGCATAAGTGTCACTTGAGGGAAATGATTAAGGAAGAGTAGATCTCAGGAGCAGGGATGGTGCAAGATACGGTGATGGAGCGCAAGCAAGTAGTCAAACACATGGTGGAGAAAGATTAAAAAAGGAGAAGGTCCCTGTGTAATGCTACATTTGCAGACAACTGTGAGAAGGTTGAAGGTACATGGAAGCAATAAACCAAAAAGTAAGATAAAACAAAAACTGGCTGCTGACTGGGGAATGTATTGATGATCACGTTTCTTTGCTAGAAAGAGGTAAGAGAAATGGACAGAAGCAAAAGAAGGGGTAATGAAACAGTGTCACTGAAAACGGAAGGAGGAAGAAAGATAAGACCAGTACCTAGAACTGAAGGAATGCTGAGGTGAGACAAAGTAAATGCAAGAGATATTGACAAAAAGATGATAGGGGAAAAAATGGAGGGAAATATCAGTCCCTTGAGGAATGATTTGAATCACTTTATGTCTTTGAAAGGCACTTGCAGAGAGATGATCCAACCTGATTATCTGTCTTGGAGTACAGGTCTTCGAGGACAAAGTTTGACCTAACTGATGAGATCTTTAAATTGAAAGCTGGGAAAGAAAACGTGGATAACTATGCTCCATAAGGGTGTATTGATTGCTTCAAGCAGTCTGATGTAGATGTCTAGAATATATGGCTAAAGACCTAGGTTTGGGCAGTAAGAAACAACTGTAATGTTGGTCTTACCAGTACCAGGAACAAACAAAATGGATGAACTTGAGAAGCTGAAGCAGTTTGTATAACCAAATAAAGTACTATCAGAGTGAAACAGAAATTATGACCCAAACAAAGGAGCTGAAGGGGTAGAGCTGCCAAGAGAGAGGACTAAAGATGAATGTGCCTGAGTTGAGATGTACATTAAATCTATGTATTTTGTTCTGGGACAAATCAGGAGAAAAACTGTGGATATAATTGGATTGTGTTCAAATCACTTTCCTCATCTGTTGTAAAAATGTTATATTGGCAGTACAACGGAGAATGACTTTAGATCTCCTCTTTGTATCTGAGTATGAAGAAAATTCTTTATCATACTGAAAATATGTATGCTATCAGAAGTGACAACTGTGAGAACGTTTAACCCAAATACATACTGAAGAAGAGACACTCCTAATTACAACAGCTAAATTGTTCCTAAGCTGGCAGCAGGTGCAGTCCCTCCTCACAGGATCAGGGAAAGCAAATATATATATATATATATATTATTTTGTTTTATTAATGGTTTTGATAGGTGGAGAGGACTCTGAACAGACTTTGGAAGATGGTCATGGGAAAAAAATCCAAAATCAGTTATAATGAGTTTATCCAGTTTTAATTCAGTAATAAGGTAAAAATAAGTAACTGGGCTTTTCCATCTCATAAGCACTAACCTTGACTTATCTGCTTAATAAAAAACACACATTTGCAGGGCTGGGATGACCTGAATCTAGAGAAAACTTGAGTTTGTTTAAAGAGAAGTAAAATCCTGCCTGTAAAGGCAGGTCATAGTCAAAGGTGAAAATGTTACAGGGCAGTGCTCTAGATATACCTGGCTGGATGCTGCAGTCTGGAAAATATAATTTATATCAACCAATTTAAAAATATCATACTATTTATATAAGTAGGATGATATTTCCTGCCTTCAAGAGCAGGAAATACTTGCTCTTGGAAACTGCTATTTTACCAGAAAAAAAAATAAAATTACTTCTAATACTTTGAAGATGATGCTGGACAAATTCACAATAGAATTAACGTGCAACTTTTTAAGTAATGAAGAAAATAATTACTATGAACAATATACTTGCACATGAAATTCATGTTTATATATATTATCAACCAAATCTTTGTTTTTCAATTAAATAAAGGTACAAGCACTCCTAATTTATTATTTGTAAACTGATTTTAAAGTATAAAATAAAATGCAATTATAGTATGCACAAAATCATTTCGTTTATTTTTAAAAAATGCTCACAATTTTTATAAGATAAAAATTATTTTATTTTACACGTTCTGAGAAATGGACTCTTTAGTATACTATAGTAGCACGGTAGGAATGCTTTAAATAAAATCAGGTCAGAGAAACAGGGTAGATGTGAGGCTGTGGCTGCACTAAACCCATACATTAAGGTTATACATTATTATTTTATGACACCAATCTTGGGAGCATGTTCATCACTGACATTCATATGTATTTATTGCTATCCCATGGCCCAATTTGCTAAGTAGTCAGTTTAATATAAATATTCCAAACAATGGCAAAATAAAATTATTTATAATGACTCCCAATAGTGCCATACAATTATTTTATGATTTGATTGTTTACTTACAACATGACAACATCGCCTTTATAGAGAGTCAAAGGGAAAGCTCTTAAGATGTGCAGAAGATTTTCATATAAGCAATGGATTCATATTTATTTCCCCTAGCTATAATGACACTCTACTAGGTCAGTAAAAAATTCTCAGACTCTTTTTAGGTAAACCTCCTCTCCAAGATGAGGAGCGAATCCCCCAACTGAGTAAATATTTTATTTTCATATATCACCACCAGCACTGTAATACAAACTTTTCAAGGTAAATAGCTTCAGAAATTGTAATTGTGATATCCAAACGGCATGCCTTTCCTTTGAAGTCAGACTGTGCAGTGCCAAATCAAAAGTAAATAGTGAAACCTAAATGCTTTGGGTTTTTCTAGTCACTGCAATTTTGGTTTGACAGCCCTGGATAAGCAGAAACCAGAGGGAACATGAGGCAGCCTTCCCTTGGCACAGAGCTCACATACTGCAGCCCTAACTGGGATGTTAGCCTCTCCAGTACGAGCATCACGCATTTGCCTACAGAAAGTTAGGTTTTGTGAAGCAGATGTTTGTCTGCCTAGAGCAGGACAGATGTTCACCCAACAGTCATCTGAGCTGGAGGAATTTGGGATTAAATTAAAACCAGAACAAAAGGTGATATTACATTTAGTGTTTTAAAAAACAATAATAATAATAATAAAATCCACTTTCAGAATTGGAAGGAATAAAATTCTATTTTAAGTCACTAAAATCCATTTTTGGCACTTGGCTAAATGCTTTAATTTTCCAAGATGGTGGAACACCAAATTTTGGCCACCCTGTTTTTCTGCAACTTCTTTCCTGTACTTCAATCCCTGGTCACTGGGTGAGAGCCCAGGTGCTGGTTGAAGACCTCCCAGCACCTGGACGAGCTGTGCTGCAGCCCCTGGGACATCCACCCTGCACAGGGGACAGGGGACAGAGCAGGGGACTGTGCAGAAGCAGTGTCACAGGCAGTTTGTGCCCTGTACACCTTGACCCAGAAATGCTGGTGGTGAAATGAGTGTTGAAGGAGGTGGGTTTTAAAAAGAGAAGTCAGGGTACGTGGTTCCTGGCCAGCTTACGGGAAGTTACTTGGTGTTGCAACACTGCAAGAGCAGCATCAGCCTGATTCTCAGACTCACCACAGGTAATGAAACAGAAAAACAGCCCAGCATGCAATGACTAAACCTTTAATTACCTCTCTGAATGATGGAGAGAGGCTAAAATCTGATAAACATGTTTAATTGCTGGCAATTACAAAAAAAAAAAAAAAAAAAAAAAAAAAGGTCTTTTTGAAATGCAGGTATTTTGCAATATCATTTCAACATTGTAATGACAACTATGCTACTCTTAGGAAGTGGGTGATAGGAAATTTCTTCTGTTAAATTTAATGGAGCAGGATTAGGCTCAGTGTTGCAAGGAGTGGACACCTGCAGCAAAAACATGATTTGGGATTGGTGTGAGCCTCATGTTTGGGGGTGTTTATTTCATCCATCTCTTTTGGAAAGGATTTCTCTGTTTGTAAGACGTTGTTCTTTGGAAATGACTGAGCTACACCATAGAATCCTGTCTTGTGTTTACAGACAAAAACAGTCCAATCCTCCTCAGTGGGATTTCTTATAGGTGAGTAAATCCCCATGGCTGTCATAGTGCTCCCCAACCTCTACAGCCCTCTGCTTAATGTCTTATGAGAGAATTCATGAAAGTCTGTTACACAACAGTGGTTACACCTGATCTTGAAGGTCTTTTCCTACCTAGATGATTCTATGAATCTGTGAAAATATTCTTTAGAGATCATTGGAAAGACCTGAAGGAGATTTTCACTGAGTTCTGCCTTCAGTGACAGGAACTGTAACGAACCAGTGGTGTTTCCTTTAAAACTGGCAAAAGCAGAAAAAAAAATATCCCTGATTTAAAACATGCTGTCAAGCCATTGACATTTAACTGTTAGTATAACCTACAAAAATCTCATAGCATGCCATTCACCAGTACACCTAATTTTACTGAGGCTGGACACAGTGGATTTAGAAGATGGTGGAAAAGTCCAGGGATTTCACAGGAGAGGGAAAGAAGCACCAGCTAGTGCCGTGACTTCAGGCTCTATTCTAGAGGAAAGGTTTGTTAGGGACTCAAGTTGTTCCATGCCTGATTATGTGAAAAATAAACTTAGTAACAGACACATAACTAGCCTGTCATAGGCATTTTCCATGTCCTCATGCTCAAGCATCATCTGAGAACCTCATCATCTTCTATATATTAAATATTTCAATGAAGTGGGAAAGCATTGCTATCTCCAGATGAGGACGAGGGGGGAAAAGGTTCTCAAATGATGAATTTACAGATGGGGAGGAGAGGTACAGAGAGACTAAGTTATTTACTGGAATCTGGGACAGAGGAAAGAAGTGAATCCAGGTGTTCCTGCTCTCTCACTCTTCCCATCCCTTGCAACTGTCACTCAGCTGGGAGGTGAATTTAGATCAAATTCACCTTCTGCAAAAATGTGACTTTTGACCAAGCCAAGAGAAGATCTTTGTGGTTCCCTCCTCAGATGAAGTCTCTCATTTATAAAAGGATGAGACCCTGCTCCCAGAGGCAATTAGTTAAAGCATCCCAGCTGGAGCTAGATGGGCCTTCTGGTCTCTCAGACCCTTCATTTGGTTGTGAAGGTTGCCATCTCTTTAGAAAAATAGCTGGATGTTGGAGGCTGAGGATTACAGGGAAAGTGGTGTTGAAAGCTTGAGTAGGCAAGAATGTCATTTGTCAGGTGTTACACTGGAGGGGCTGCAACGTCCCTGGCAAACAGGGGAAAGGGGATGTGGTTGATGAGGTGAATTCATTTTATGTATTTTGTTCTGGGACAAAATAAAGCTGGAAGCCTGAGGAGAAAGGGGTTGAAGCCCTGCAGCAAGAGCTTGTCACTGAGTGTGTGTCGTGGCCAGGGCTGCACCTGCCTGGCTGTGGGAACAGTTGGCTGAGGCTGCAGTGGGACGCTTAGCATGAGGCTCTTACATCTCACTGGGATATATAACCTATTTTGCATGTTAGGCATCGTTATGTGATGCTGAAAAAATGTATGTGTTAGCTTGTATTTTTATAAGCAAGAAAAAAAAAAAATTGTTAAATTTTGCACTTTGGGCCATTACTCCAAGCTCAATGCCTTTCCCTTCTGCTGATGAGATGACAATTTTTCATCCATACCTTCATACAAATCTGTGCAATGGGAAACTAAGTCTCAGATGAGGACTCTTTCACAACCATCGCACTATGTTAAAATTGCTTAGTCTTGAAACTCTGCTGTTTTTTTTCTTAGACTGGGATGTTACTCCATGTGTATCTCTTACCTCTTGACACTGAAGACGAGTGATTTTGACCACTTCACATTTGGATTTGTCTGCTTGTGTACAAGGAGAAGCTGTAAGTTTGGACTGATGTGAATTTCCATCTGGGAGGTCTATGCACCCCCACAAACAACCCTGTGTTCCTTTTCTGCAGCAAGGAGAAAAGCAGAAACCAGCACTGAGATTCTTTTTCCTTATTGTTTAAGAGTGTGCGTATCTACTTGCTTGATATATTTTATTATTATTATTTTATTATTTTATTTTTACAGAAAGTGATTTTGTGGGGTATATGAGTGCACTTTAAGGTCTTATTAGAAACATCAGCTAACAGTCAACCCACCAGTGTCCTTCCTTGACACAGGGGCTGTTTCATTTATTCTGGGGCTACTCTTACGTGGGGTGTTTGCCGCTGACTTTGATGAGAGAGGTACCACTATTCCTTCTTTTCCATCATATACATATGTGTGTAAGCACATATATACACCAAACAATTGTCTCAGCTACAAAGTTATGAGAGAAGTGATGAAAAGCAACCTCAAAATGAAGGATGATCTTCTGTTTTTTGTTGGTGTTGTTGTTTTTTAATTACATTCTGTTTCTTTATTATTAGTAGTAGTAGTAGCAGTTGCCACTGATTACTTCTAGAGTCTTTCTTTTTATATACAATAATAAATATTTACCTGACATCAACTGTGCCACACACTATACAGTAACCTATGCAATAGAAATATCAAATGTCTGGGATTTAACCACTGTAAACTCTATATCCATGAGACATTTTTATTTCCCTACATGTTGTAGAAGGTCTTGTATTTCTTTTAGAGCCATAATGGAAAGAACAGATTCACAGCTTTGGAATTCATTCTTTCTTGCTCTGAAACTGCCTGAATTTCATGACATTCAGACATGCAGAAAGTTCACCTTTTCTCCCCCAGGCATTTGAGAATGACGAATAACTGTGGTGGTGGTGGTGGAGAAATCACTTTTTACTGTTATTATTATTACCTGTCTTACCAGTAATGGTTTATATTAAATTCTGCTGCTTTTCTTAAGTTATTACTTGAGATTAAGACTGTGAGGGGAAAAAATGTCTGAAAATATGGTTTATATAGAACCAAAAGCATTTAAATGAAAACCAAGTACTATCAATACTGGTCAAAGTAAACTTTTTACTGAGCTAGTAACAAATTAGTTTCCTTCCACGATGGGTATATATAATTAAAGTAAAACAATGTAAATAAAATTCCTAGACTTAAACATCTTCCCCAAATGAAGGGGCAATAACCTTTTCTGCCTTTGAAACAGTCCAGCTCGCCAAACACACATTCTACAAACTGGGATCACAAGGTTGTGGATGGTAGGGTAGATTGGAGTCTTTACTATCCTCTGTTCTTGTTAATTTTTTCCTCTCAAAAATATTTGACTAATTTTAGACTGATTGGTAGACTATTGCCTAGTAAATAGGCCACTTATAGTGAAAAAAAATCAAATTTTTAAGGTGATTCATTTTTAAATAGCAAAATGATTAGGTCCATATGGTTAGGTGTTGCCACTAGGTTTCCAATAAATCAAATGAAAATGTACAGCTGTGTTCAGAAGTTATCGTTAATACTGCAGTAATGGTAAAGAAGTCCTATTATAGATGGAAACCCATTATGCTCTGCTCTATGCAAATATAGAACAAAGATTCAATTCCTGCCCTTAGCTGCTTCTAGTCTAAGGCAAGAAATAGCAGATAGTCTTACCAGACAGAGAGGGAAGAACAAGGAAATAATTAGGTAAAAGTAGTGAGAGAAAAAAAAGTCATTATACTTGCTATCAAGTGTTTTCCTGTAGCTATCACAGGAAAAGAGATATTTCTGGAGGCATTTGAGAGAGAACAATGAGGTGGGTTTGCTGATATTTATGAGAGCTTCTTCCATGCATGAAGGCTGGCATGGGAGGAAGGGCAAAGGTGCTCATCGGTAAACATTACAAATGGGTGATGATGGCAGGCATTGCTGGCTGATCAGCAGAGGGAGATGACATGTTGATAGTACAGAAAAAAATGATAGGTGGAGTGTGGATAGGTCATGAAGGACCTTTAGAGTGAAGATGAATAGTGTATGCTTGATGCAGTGCCAAGTTCATGGATGATTCACTGTTTTCTTTTTTGCAACTCTAAATTTCCACATTATTTTTATTTGATTAATGTTATTGAGTACTTTTGACTTGTTTTCTCATAATAACAAAATTCCACTCATTTTACAAGGAATCTATTCGATGTAATTGATGGATTCCGGGAGCTCAATGAAGCTGATGTCATGACATGTAGGTACATTTCTGTACTATCAGTTACAATAGCTCAGTGCACAGGAAAGGTCATATAAATTACTTAATATAAATTGCTTGATTGTTCACATGTAAAAAACATCAGGCAGGTTGTGGTACGCTTGAGATAGGCAGTATTAATTGCCTGGAGAAAGTATTTTTAAAGCTAGAATTAAAGATTGAATACTACCCAATTGTAAAATCTGGTAGTTCAGTTCTTTGTATGGATGTGTCTAGTTTTTTATCTTGTGATTCTACATAATGATTTTTTTTTTTTTTTTATGTCTTTCCAAGAACTTAAGTTTGGTGTGGAGAAACCAATCCTGAGATTCATTTGCAGTGATAATGAAGATATTGAAGAAAACAGTGGATATGCTTTGTCAGTGTCAAGTTAGCTGTTCATTTCCCTTCTCTGAGGAGATGTGGGCAGACATCCACATGATAACAGAATGATCTTTATTTGTCCCACACAGCGCTTGAGAGTGTTCAAAGTAGCTAGACCTATTATGTATGCATAACTTTACAAGATAACAGCCCTTCCAGACTCTTGAGTAATCCCTCTTTGCAACCAGATTTTTCTCTGGGCTATCTATATATCTAGCTCCTCAAGCAACGAATCTTTGGTCAAAACATCTCATTTGTACTCAACAATAAAACATCCAAGGATATCAGTTTGATCATGTAGGATATCCATACTTGTATAAGCAGCAGGCAACATTCGTAAAACAACATCTTTAAAAATGGCTAACTTCCCTTTAAAAAAAGGGGAGCTTTGTCTTCCTAGGGCAGTCTTTTAACTATCCTACTTCTGCTCCAATTGCTGACAAAGTCAAAGAAAATGTTTAAATGTCATCATCTGTGTAGGATGAAGCCTGTAATCCTGAATGAAAACTTATGCAAATCTTGGTGAGAATGTGCTTGCCAGCATTTTCATTGCACTTGCTTTGTTCAGGGCACTGCAATCAGCTGGAATTCATCCACGAACCCTGTTTATTAGAAGAATGGGAAAAAGATGTCTGTGAAGAGAAGTTGGATAGTGGGCCATTGAAGTGCTATATCCTTACATGTCTATTACATGAAAAATCTTCATGTCATTTATTCTTGTCAAAACTGCCTGTAGACCTTTAGATCATGGACAGCTAAATCCTACTTCCCTTCACATCCACAACATATGCCTTGTAGCAATGGAAATTAGGGACACTGTGCATTTGGAAAATCCATGAGAGAGAAATGACAAGATCGTGGTGTCTGGAAATTATAATGAAAAAAAAGTAAAGGAGAAAGAATCCTCTCTCCAGGAATATGGATGGATGAAGAATCAAAGCAAGCATCCCCACAGCACCTCTCAAGCCAATGGTTTATCTTCAGCTGCTGTAAGTTGGTAGAATGGCATTGATTTACCTAGACCTAGGGTAGAGCCTTTAGAAAAAGTGAATTAATGCCCTTCCATTGAACACTAAAAATAAAAAACAGAGGAAAGGCATCCAACTTTAAAAATTTTAAATGGCATACATTTTCTTCTCTCTGGACTTCCATACTGCTCCAGAAGCAGAGGAGATCCTACAACATATGTTTTTGAAGTATTGCAAGACCAGAATATATATTTTTTATTATTATTGTATTTATTTTTATTTGCTTTTAGAGGGGCTTGTATATAATCCCTTTTAAATTACTGTGCCCATAGAAGCTTCTATGATAAGGCACTTTATAAATTAGACTGTATTATATTGTATTGAAAGTGGAAATATGAAGGTATATTGGCTAGATGATATCTTGTAATTAGAGTTTGGTTTCACCATCTAAGTAGACGTGTTGACTGCTTTTCATTCTGGAAGTACCTCTCTCTCCTTAATATACACCCCTGAGTAAATCCGTACATCTTGAAACTCCATGTGTTTATAGGCAAGGTTTCCAGTATGCAGCATTTTATTTTAATTGTCTATCTTTATTTTTAGGCAAATGAAGGCTGAATGTTAAGTGAAATGCAAGATTTTAAGAAATGGAGGCCTGAAGTTAGTTTTTCGAATACATGTGTAGAGCTCTATAAAAAGAGCTGGGCACCAGACAACATCTTTAAATACTATCTGCTCAACACCAGAGAACTGGTCCACTTTGTTGCTAAAATATGCACAAAGATGACCAATGCTGGCAAGTGGTCTATCTGCATTAAAGTGTTTCCAGTTCAAGTTCCGTCCATCTGCAAGACATTTTGACACTTTTCTATAAGATTTCAGTGTAATTATATATTTTGCATATAACAGGCCAGGGCCAGTTTTAAATATCTGACCAGTCTCAGCTGTGTCTTTATAAGAGACAGCTAGAGATCAGCGGCAGTATGAAGGAAGGAAGAATACTTAATAAAGAGTGAAAAATAGTAGAGGATTTTGAAGGCCACAGATGTCCATTCTCATGCAAAGTGGAACCAGTTTTGAAATTGGGTTAACTTAATAGGCTGTGAATTATACAAGCTCTTTAAGTTAATCTGATTTCATAGCCACCTTAGCGTATCCACACTTAACTGTCTGAGGACCAGAACACAAGTCCTTTGAAGTGTCAGATGAGGTGGATATTGCTGCGCATTTCTATGCCATCAGAGGATGTTGCTGGTGGGATCTGCTACTGAAAGGTATTTGAACCTCAAACTATGACATGAATAGGTTGGTGCAGAAAACGTCATTGCCAGCACTCGTTTGCTTGGAGTGATGACAAATGATTATGCTGTTTCTTTCCATTGTGTGCACAGTTCTCTGATGTTATTCCATCTTCTTTGCTATATCACAAAGATCATTCAATTTCTGATTGAAGTCCCTGGCATCTTACTTCCAATGCCCTGCGGCATTAACACATTGCATGATTCTGTTTCAACATCCTTTGCTTCTTGGCAGAGATTTCCTTCTATATTCCAAGCCTAGACAGTGCATGAAAGGATTTCTGAGCTTTTATACAACAATCTTGGCTGCTTTTTTTTTTTTTTTTTTTTTTTCTAGAGGTAGTGACTAACTAGTCTATCTCCCCATTAGCTGTAATGAAGACATGAATTACACCGGGAGGTTACATGAAGGTAAATGTCCCTGTGGGATTCAACACAAATGTTGCCAGAAGTTAAGCTTTTCGTAACAGGTTTTCTTGATAAATGAAAAATATAAAACTTCAGATTTGTTTTATCCCAAATCAGTTGCAAAAAATAGATACGTGTATGTGCATATACATATAGGAATGTATAAATAACCCCCCCTCCGCTCAACCCTCCATGGACTTTTTTGATTGAACTTTTCATCAAAGACAATGTTACTTCTTAAAATAAATATTATTGTGAAATGGAATTTTCCTTGGAAAAACTGGTTCTTCAAACCTTTTCTTACCTGTCTGAAGCAGAATAACAACAGCCTCATTCTCTCCTTGAAACTGCTTGGAAGACATTTTATACAAGTGCATCCAAAAAGACTGTGTTATGAACACACTCTATGTCCAGTTCCTCTGTCAGGAAAGGCTAATAAATTTACAAGTGCTCAAAAATCTCCCAAATAACCACTTCTGTCTTCCCCAGCCTATTGCAGAGCACATTAGATAATGAAAGTAAACAGAAAACGCACACACCAATATTTCCTGTAGCACATAACTGCATCCTCACCTAAATGCTAATCACAAGCTGATACTTGCCTGCATAAATCTAATCAGTTCCTTTCAGAATTGCATGAGGAGTGATTCCTTTCATCCGCATGGGAAAACATCCAAATTGAGTATCACATTTGTGTCCTTTAATAGCGCTGTTTTCTCTGAAATATACAGGAACAGGCTCTCTACTTCTCACAAGTGTCCTGATAGCAATACGCTCACGCTCATTTTAATTTCCCAGGCATCCAGCTCTGAGGGCAAGAGGGTTTCTAAGTGCCTAGACATATATCCTGCCAGGTTCTGAGCAATTCAAGTAGAAGAAGGTGTTTTGTCACTATATGTGATTGGGCTGCGTGTTGACGTTAGGTGTGATTAGATACAGAAGCAGGACTCTTGGCTGATGCAGACTGGTGTGGCTCCTACCAGAAGGAATAATTCTGCTGTGCTGAATGCAAGCTCTGTAATACAGCCGTGTTGATTGCTTGGGGATTACTTCCAAAGCAGGAAAGGTAGAGACAAGCTGACTTA
The DNA here is from genome assembly GCF_011077185.1 of Oxyura jamaicensis. Classification (NCBI taxonomy): domain Eukaryota; kingdom Metazoa; phylum Chordata; class Aves; order Anseriformes; family Anatidae; genus Oxyura; species Oxyura jamaicensis. The sequence continues at coordinate 29,517,752 of NC_048898.1, read as the reverse complement.
GCTGGGCTTTAAGTGTGATCAGAGGCTTTGTTAAACTTCTGCTCCCTGCTTGGTGAGACCTTCCCTATGAGGGAATTGTCTGGCACGTTCCTGGGCTATGGGAACATGCTTCTGCCAGGCCAGCCTTCGGAAGGAGCCGTCCTCACCCTGGGGAATGCAGGCACAGGGTGGAAAAGGTGCAAGCTTACAACCCATGGGTTGTATAACTGATGCAGGTCCCAGCACGAGTGCATACCCTGCTGTAGGCACCTGGAAATTTTGAGGCTGAAAAGAAAAATATCTGTGGATTTTAGGAAAAGCAACTCAGTTGCTAAACTCCTTTGATCTCAAGTTATCTCCAAGTTTCAGGAAGCAAACTGCCTTCAGTGCCTTTGTTTGCCCAAGCCCAGCAATGGACCATGTTCTCTTCCTGCATCTGGCTTTGGGTTTCTGCATTGGTTCCTTAAACCAGGAGAAAAGCACGGGCTAGGAGAGGAAGTTGTTGTGGAAAAACATTGGCATGGTCAGATATCACGGCTGTGGAAGCCATGAAGGGACTACAGAAAACAATTGAGGGCATTTTGTTGGTGTTGTGATTTTATATCAAATGTTATTCAGCATTATTTCATCTCCTTCAGGTAGATAACAATAAAGCTAACACTTTTACATTAGTCCCACGGGGAAATTTAGTAGAAAATTAAAACCAAAATAGAATAAGAAAGTGCTCTGTGCATCTTTTGTTACACAGTTTTAAAAGTTGTGTGGATTGGCTGCAGCACATTTTTTCTTGTCAAACTCCCAAAAAAGCAATTATGCAAGTCCTCATTACAAATGAGTCACCAGCGTTGTTTTGTTTTATGAAATGAAAACGTTTTAGCACTGAATTGCCTCTGAGAGTGCAAAAGAGCATACATAAAACTCAAGCTGCTTCTGCTTTACCCCTTCATGACTCAAAAGTGGTTAAGTGCAGTACAGATAATAAACACCATTTTTAGTTTTAGAAGAAAAATAAGGTCAAGGCTTATTCATGAGCAACTAAAACAGTGTTCTTGAACAGCTTTAATAAAGCACTGAAGGCAAGATAAAACTTAACAGAAAAACTGTTTTACTTAATATTTACCAGATAATGTTATTCCCTGTGTCTTTAAAGCTAAAGTGCCTTAAATCTAAACTCCAACTTTCTGCTCTAGGAGAACTTGGAAGAGGTCATGTTTTGAGCATATGTGTAAAACAGCATTCCATAATTGATTTATTAACATATGAGGTCATATTTATGATTTTCTTTTTGAAATATATGAAAGAGAGCTATAACTATATAATCCTGCATGATCTATTCAACAAAAATCTGCTTCAAAAGTCCAAGAAAATAGTGAAAGAGAGAAAAATAGGCAAGGAAGCCAGTACTGCGTATTTTGTAACGTTTAAAGGTTATTCTCCAAAGGACAAATTAATCTAATTTGTATTTGGTAAAGATCATGTTGGATGTTTTATTTGCATTCTTTCATATCCCAGGAGAGGTGTTGCTAAATAAGCCCAAATGGAATAAAAAGTATATTTTTTATTTAAGTGCAAACACTGCAGTTTTCGGCTACAATGTCCTAGCCTACGTGGGGTTCTGAAACACTACCTTAAGAAAAGCTGGGATGCCCAGGATCTTTGCAGGCTGATTTTTTTTTTTTTTTTTTCCCCCTTCATCTGTGAAGTCTTTTTTTTTTTTTTTTTTTTTTTTTTTTCTGCATATAATTTCTGAAATGTGAAGCACATGCTGGGTTCTTCTGTAGCACAGGTCCCTCTTCAGCAACCCCTACTCACTCTCTATCAAAGTCAAAACTCCCTTTGAAGTCCTGCATTTTGCCCGAGTCCTGCGTGCTGCAGAGCCTCTTCCACCACATCTTCTTCAGGGCAGGCTCTGCTGTGGCATTTGTACGCCGGGCCCAGCCATGCTGGGCATTCACCCGTGGGCTGCTCTTGTCCTGAGCATGTTTAATTGCCATTAAATGCACAATTTGATCCACCAGGTGGTCCCATGTCGTCCTGGCTTCTCTGTCTGGCTACAGTTTAGTGGTCATTTCTAGGCTAAGGTCTGAGGCATACTTGGGTCCTCCCAAGATGTGACCTCTACGATCACCTGAACACCCACCAAACATTTACATGTGTTTTCCCAAGGCTCTGTGGGATCTGATCTTCTGGTTTATTCTGGCTTGATGTGACAGGAAAAAAAATGAATTTAACATGATTTTTATCATTTTGTTTTGTTTTGTTTTTAACAATGAGCTTAGCACATAATAATTTTAACTTTTTTTTTTTTTTTTTTTTTTTTTTTTTTAAGGATTCTTTGAAATCATTCAAATATCAAACGTAGTAGCAATCATATTAGAGAACACAACAGTGTCCTGGAAGACACTGTCTCCTACATTTAGCAGACCCTGAGTATCCAAAATTAATCCGAGTATGCCCCCCTGCACTCCAGGAAGGGCAGATGGAGTGAAGTCCGATGCTCACTCATAACTCAACCTGCCTCCTTGGCACCTGCTCCAGCAGCAGCCTCTAATCTCACTCACCTGCTCAGCATTTTTCATACCTGGTATTCGAGACCATTTTCCTCATATGCTGAAGGTGGCATAGGGTGACAGACCTGATGGTGTCCCAGGGGTAGTCCTCCAAGGGAGTGACAAGTGTCTCCCTTGGGCAGAGCTGCTGTCTGGAATGCTATTTAATAGGCTTATCTTGGGCAAGTTTAGGCATGAGTCAAGCACATAATATGAACCGGAGTTTGTAATTTCATATAAACAACCTCCTCTCGGTTACAATCTACTCTCAAAGGCTGCTGATGGGCTGAGCTCAATAAAGCAAAAGAGAAGAAAGGATAACGTTAGATGAAGAAGAAAAACTGATTTTCTCTGAAATTGTTTCAATAAAAATTTTGAAATCTGATGAAAGATATTCCGTCAGCTGTACAATTTGGTAGGAATAAGTTGTGATTTTTTTTTTCATTTTTGAAATATTTTTATTAGCTTTTTATTATTGTTATTAGTTTGATTACCTCTGATCTATTTAATAGCCAAAGTAAAGATTTTCCCTCACAAAACTCATTTCAAGTACGGAAATATTTATCTGTGAGAGCTAAATTTCTGGGAGCTTAGTTGATCATGGAATTTTCTATTTTGGAAACAATTAATAAAAATCATAATTGTGCTTCTCTACAGAGATATTCCAAGGCTTAATTTCAAAACTTATCTGTTTCCAAAAGAGTCCTTTTATACTTAATCATTTTACCATTTCTGGAAAATATTCTGTTGGTGTTCTGAGCACAGTTTTTGTGTTGGCTCCCATGGAGAATATTGTGATATTTTAAGACACTTGTGTGTGCTTCAGCTCATACCTTCCTACACTCCTACGTACTTTCCTATTTTTTTTCTATCTATCTGCTAGGAGTCTGTGATTCACTGCTCAAATTAACCATAGCTTGAGACCAGAGGAGAATAATATGTATATAGCTATGTGTTTCACATTGTGTGCTGTAAAATAGGCTCTGAAGACCTTAATGGTCAATTCCCCTAAGAAAGCTTTAACCAGAGAAACCCATAGACCTGGGATGAGAGAGATGGTGAAATAAATTGTTCCTAAAACCTCAAAGGAGGGAGAAAGGACAAGAATAGAGAGAAATACCCCAGGGGCCCTTGGATGAGACAGCGGATGCTACAGCCCAAAAGCCCACCCTGGTGACAGAGCCCTCCCGAAAAACCACACCTGGAGCTGGGTGATGGGGATGCAGGAACAGATCAGGGTGGCTGTGAATCTGCGTGATGTGTGCTCGTGGCAAATGACAAAGATAAATCTTACCCAGAGCTTTACAGTTGTTCCTAAGATCATACAGTAATCATGGATATCCTCTTTGAAGAAAAAATGCTTGTTTTTTAAAGCTGTTTGCTGGCCTCTGGCAAAACATTGCTATGGGAGAAAGATCCTGACAGACAGATGAAAAAGTTTTCAAGAGTTGTGTTATACTGTAATTATCCTCCTGGAGTTAAGCATTCATATAATTTTGGTATGACAGCATGCTAGACAACCCCCTCTCCCCCTCCCCCCCCTTTCCCCATGATTTTGTTAGTTCTTATCAAAAAAAAAAAAGAGCCCTGGTATATATACGTATACCCTATCCCCAGCCTGCTATTTTTAATCATTGATGGAATTAATCATTAATGCATTAGAATGGAAATAAGACTTTTGTGGGACCTTGTACTCTTGAAAATCCTTTAAATGTCCAGAAGTTCCTATGAGAAAGAACCACGTCAGTGTGTGTGTGTGTGCCCTGGTTTCTTTCAACACCTGATGGTCCTTGTTTTTTGGTTCAATGGCTAACCCATGTCCTGCAGAAACCTGGTTCTGCAGCAGGTGTAGGAGTGCTTTAGAGACTGGAAACTGCAGTAGTGGGAGCCACTGTGAGCTTTCTGTGTGATGCAAAATGGGATGGTTTATTCTTGAGAAAGGATAATAAGCAGGTGGCCTAAAATCAGTATGTTCTAAAAGGCACATTCAGTGGTGCTCTTACCAACTTGTATAATACAGAAAACAAGGTGTTTAATGATATTTAAAGGCAACAAATGGAGATGTTAATCAGATGAGGAAGGAAATGGTCTTAAATTTTTCCTTAACTGTTCAAAACTGGTTAGAAAAAAAAAATAATTTGTCCTTTTTGTGGGGAGAAATACCATTTTGTCATATCTGAAATATATTTCCATATATTTTGAGGAAGATTTCTGAGCTGAAGAGGGTGAGACTGAGTGATCTGTACTCACAATGCTCTAGTACCTAATTCATTCACCCTGGGTAGTCTCCTCCACCTTAGGTGTCTGTTTCATTAGGAATTTTTGTCTCCTTTCTTTATTCTGAAGTTCTTTCATAAGTTTTGTTTTCATTGTGAATTGGAAAAAAACAAACAAACTATTTTTGAAAATTTAAATTTCCAGATGAAACTGAATTTCTGCTTTCTAGTTCTTACTTTTCATTATGCAGGCTTCTCTTCATGATCCTGTAAATTTTTTCTTGATATCTAATATTGGGAAAGGTGTTGGGCAAAATGGTTCCACATCCAATTTAGTGTTGCAGTTCTTGCATGTTTTGTTCTGTTTAAGAAACCTTCAGCCAATTACCAAATATAAAATAATCTTTTTTTTTTCTTTTTTTTTCTTTTTTTTTTTTTTTTTTCCTAGTCTAATTGTCTGAGAGATTATTTTAATTGGGACTAAAATAATTGAGAGTGTGCATATTACAAGTTTAATGTCAAGGACAGACTATATCATTGTCTAATTTGCAAGGCTATACCATGATAAACTGTTCAGAACAATCCCAGCAGTATTGTATCTTCGGAAACATGGGAGGTTCATGCAAATCTCCTGTAACATTTCCATAATGATGGTAACAAAACCATTGTGATTTCACAGGAATATAGAGAAGGTTATGATTGTTACGGTGTGGAGCACAAATGTCAGAACCATGACAAATATTTCATCTCTCTGTCTTGTGGCTGTAGTTTGCCAAACACTGAGGTGGGATTACATAACTTCTGTGATATGACCCAACCAAAATACTGTCTGTGTGTGTTACAGGGCTTGTTTCACCAACGGTGGTGCAGGGTGTTGTGAGGGGTTCAGCTGCTTCTTACAGTTTGCAGAAATGTTTTCCCAGTCACGGGTGATGCAGGTGATGGGAAATCAGAAGCGAGAAGGCTAAATCCTGTGCTGTCCTCCTGGGCTGCATGGGATTTTAAGCAATTCTCTGGAAATAGTTTGGATATTTGTTTGTCTGTTTGTTCACTCTCCTTATCTTACAAAGTTACTGAATGCTAATGAGATGTCTTGCTATTTATAGAAAATAAAACATATGGGAAAAGGATTATGTCTGTCACACACTGCCAAGCTGATTTTATAGAGCAACAGCTCTACAGGGAAAGTTTCACTTCCAGTTCTCCCGGGAAGCCAATCTGAGACTGAGAGCCAGAAAGCCTGGGTTGCACTCCCCACATCTGCAAGGCATTTAACCCCCAGTTCCTCCTCTTCATCTTCCATGTAATTTGTTTAATCACACTTCCCTGCCTCACTCTGGGTGCTGCAGGGTTAATTAATGTGCAGAAAGTCCTTAAGATTCTCGGATGTAAGTTTTCTTTTTGATGTTTTCACGGTGGTTTTAGAAAGGAACATTCATACCAAGGTAAAGCCTTAGGGTTTGCTAAGTGGAAGATCACCTCTGCTACAATATCTTCTCCTGACGTGGGGCAGGGGTGGGCAGCATCACCCATTAATAGGCCAGTTTGGAGCTACCATTTCATTCCTACTGAGCTTCTACACCCTTTTCATCTGTTGTGAGTCATCTGGGCCCGCTCCTCTGATGCCCCACGTTGGAAGTCCTGTGCCTCTGAGCTGAAGCTGGTGAAACAGGGCTACGGACACTTGGGGTACACTGATGTGTAGGAACAGAGATGCCCCTTTGGAGAAAGGTGTGAGATTGGGGAGGCAAAGAGGTAGGAGTGGCGATGATGTCAGGTATGCTTGATCCCAGTGAGGCTGATCTTTATGGAAGGTTTGAGGACCATGAGCAGGAAGCCTGGGCTGAATGGCGCTGTCAGTCTAAGCAGAGACAAATGCTCTGCACTTGTGATGTAGAGGCTTTGTTTGTATGGCAAAGTACCAAGCTGAAGAGTTTTGAGATCAAACTGAAGTTTAAGGTAGAGTGGCCCAGATCTAACCTGTCTGGAATGCTCCAGAGTGCCCTGCAAGTAGTTTTTTCTCTTGGTTGGCTCAGGATGTTCAAAGGCAGTTCATAAGTGAAAGACTTGTCACTGGGATTTGTGTGACCTTGTTGTCCATGAATTCCCTGGAAGATCTGGGCTGCAGTGTGTCAATGTCTGGGCCTTTCTCCTACCGTTTTCTCATTCATCTCCCCACTCCCTCCACCCTCTCCTAGATAACAATGAACTGGAAATAAGCTGCAGCTGAAGTTGTGTGGATAAGTTCTGTGGGAATGAAAAATATGTGCATGTGTAAGTCTAGGAGATGCTTATTTGGGTCTCATTCTTGAAATTTACAGTGCTAAAGAATTTGAGATCGGTGTGTAATAAAATATGTAGCAATTGCAGAAAGAAATTCACTCCAAGGCAGAAGAGGAGCTTTGCTATCATACAAATGTCGCTGCATTTGAACTTTTACTTTTGCCTGTGTCTTGTAGCCAAAGACTGATCTCCTGAGCAAAACTGGAAGAAACATATTTTGCACAGGAGATCTGCAGAGACAGGAATTCTCTCGGCAGGCCCTGCCATGGCTCTGGCTACAATTTGCAATGAGAAGCAACAATTGCTTCTCCTGCACTCTGCAGAGAGAGGATTTTGTCCACTGGATCTGCCATGCACCCACCTGCTCCTTTGTGGTTTATTTATTTTCAGGGAAGGTGCATTCCCTCGTCATCGGTGCTGAGTGCTCTGTCTGGAGAGATTTCCTAGCCCTACAGACAGCCTGCTCTCCAGTCCCCCTCCTTCCTTTGCCCAATCATTAACATAAATCATAACCTAGCAGATGAAAAGAAATTTCCATTCTTTGTGATCTCTTGCCAGAGTTCTCCCAGTTTTTCTCAGTTTGGGAAAACAAATGTGCTTTGCAACATGTCCTGAGGGCTGACAAACCAGGGCTGTTTCAGACCAACAAGGAAGATGAATTCTGAGCATGAAGTCCTGCTGCGGGACCTCCACCGAGAGCCGTGTCATGGAACCTCTGCCCATTGACCACATGCCTGGGCTGACACAGACACGGGTGGGGGGCATGCAGGGAAGCCTTTTCCCCACCTCTCCATGGGCCACCGTTAGCTGCCGGCCAGCCCCAGGGGTGTGCACAATGTCACAGACCTGGGGATGAGGTGAGGAAAGGTGAACCAAGAGTAGGGCAGGGGCTGCCTCTGGGTTTAGAGGCTCTTGCTCTGCCAGGTGGGAAATTCACTCTAGTGCAAATTAAATGGGGTCTTTAGGCTCTTTTTTTTCTTTCTTTCAAACATTTTTTCTCCACATCATCAGTAGTTCTGATTGCCCATAGGGAAGCAGACCAGGCTGTTGATGGTTTTAGTTGTGATCTAAGCAAGACATGATTCCAAATGCATTAATTTCTTGGAGGGGAGGGTGGTTTTCTAAGACATCTTCAGACAAAGAAAATATTTACAACAATCCCTTGAGAAGTGAAATCACTTCTAAAATGCTGTCAGAAGTCAATAAAAAGTTTAGCTACACTGATAAAAATGAACAGCTTAAATAAGATTTGCAATATGAATGAGCCTCTCCCTCCTCAGCATATCTCCTCTCTTAGTTGTGTTGAAAGTTCATTGTGAGAATTTGTTTGCCGTAGTCTTTCTGCCATTATAAGACAGTGCACTAATACAGCTTCCTAGTAAATATCCTAGCTGAAATTAGTACTGTAGGGATACTCCAAGATTAGCAGTTCAAAGAAGTGAACCTGGTAAATTTGACTTTGGTGCAATCAAATGGTCACGTCTCAAGGTCACTAAAGGCAGATAATATCTGAGAAGCTGGACTCAGCCTTTCAGAATAGCATACTTTTAATAGGTTGATCCAAGTCCATATGGTCCTATTTTATTATTCCTAGCTGCCAACTATATTGAATTTTGAGGTGGATTTTTGAAATGGATATGGCTTCCAAATTTATTCTGCTCAGGACTTCAATTTTGCCGTTTGATATTTTATCTTTATTTGAAATTTTTATTAGGAAAATGCATGTCATGTGACGATTTTATTTGCTTTGCCAGGCAGCCCCTTCCCAGGACAGGAGGTATGGAGAGAAGTGCCTTAGTGGAGTTCTGTATTAGAGTTTTCCCAATTTATAAACTAAGAGAGCCTGGCTTCAAGAAAGTGATGCCAGATCTTGTCCACCTAATGCATGCCTTGATTTGAACAGGTTTCATTAAATTCGCTGGCTCTCCACTCTGTGAGATTTTTTTTTAATATAACTTTATTTTATTTTCACGTGGTGGCATAATACACTGGCAAGATAATTTCTTACATCTGCTGTCACCATGAAAACCAGAATATTTCAGATGAAGGGGAGCCTCACAGAAGACCTATTGAGATCATTTTAACTGACATTACTTCATAGCTAAATTCATGATTTAAAGGAAGGTTAATGTTGTGCATTGTTCATTCACTTGAAATCTTTACTGTCTAATGTCTCTTCCAACCCAGCTGAGAGTGTTACAGAAGCAGCTGATTTCTGCCTCCATGGGGAAGAGCCATGCATGTAATTGAGAGTGTTATACGTAGGATCAGGTTTCTGGTACAATTCTTGTCATTTTAATTTGATCTGCCATGATAGGGCTCATAGCCTGATTGGCATCTCTGAATAACTCTGTAATATGAATAATAATTATAAAAATTCAGCTCAGACAAAGAGTGGTATTCAAGAATGCTTGCTGAAAAATAGTTCTTTCTGAGCCTGTCGATTCATCTGCAAGAATTCCTTGGAAAAGTAAACACCAAGGGCATGTGAACACAGTCAGAAAATATCATTTAAGGATTCAGATGAGTATTTGTAGGAAGTATGTTACAATTTCATTCAGCTTTACAAACAGGATTACATGAGTAATCTTCAAGTAATATAAGGATAAATGATTTTGGAAAGAGCCCCCAATGGTTTAGATATCAGCAGGCTTTCACTTGCTAGCAGGCATGCATGTGCTTCTGGCCCACCTCTCTTGCAGCGTACAAAACACAAGGAAAATCTCAGTCTTTCTCTAGGCCCAAATTTGCTATAATCCTGATGAATATGCATTTTGTTTGTAATCCAGAATGTGCTCAGATGCAAGTTTAGATTTTATTTCTAAGTTCAAACAGTTATTTTAAAATATCATCCACTAGACATATGCATGTATGCATTTTTTACCCCTAGCAGAATCTCATCTTTCCAAGTTGTCCCCAGTATTGAGCTGCTGCTTAAAACTCTGTTCCTCAGTTTGGCGCATACAGCTGTGGGTACCCAAGGGGTGGGCATTGTAGCTGGTGAGTTCTTTAGATTTTGCTGTCTTCCTGTGGAGTTAAGGGTTTGCAGCCTCTCTCAGATGAGGATCTGGTACAGTTCCTCCTGCAATTTGTCCTGTGATTCCTGTTGAAGACAGTGGGATTGCAGTTTTTGCGAAATAATTTTGAGGATTTGGAGATACATAAATGGAAATGGATGCATCAGAATATTACAAAATCTCAGACATTTACTTCTAAAGAACCGTCTCAACCATTTTGTCTACACAAACTATCTATCTATCTATAAATTAGCTTGGATTCAGGTAGTTAAAGTTTCATAGGACTATCATAATGAACAGAGCAAAGATAACTTTTTCTGTATTGTTACAAAGTACACAGGTAATTTAGTGGACAACTAAAAAGACACGAGGTCTTGAAACTGCAGGAATTAAAGATGTGTAAAGATGTAGCTAAATTTATTTACATATCTAATTCCTGAATAGTATAAACTGAATTTAATCAAAAATACTATATTAAAATGATTTTTAAATTGATTTTTAACCTGTTATTTCAGAAGATGCCAGATTAATTGAAAATACTCTTTGAAAATTAAGATGCACTTCTTAACTCTCCATCTTTACATGTGTATGTCTAAGACTTTGGTTCAATAATATATTCAGTCTTTGAGGCTCTTACACAAATCTGTAAAATAGCTTTTTTGTAAAAAAGTGAGGTAAAAGTTAGTCCATTTCTGGAAGAGCTTTTAGCATAGGCACCTGCTCTCTACACACACACACACACAAAATCTAAATTTTAATTGTTAATTTGGCATGGTCTGCTCTTCTTAACTAGCAGTGTCTTTTATTTCTTCATTTGACTGCCTCCTCACCCTCAGGGTATGACGGAAAATGACTCATTTTCATATAAGGTAGAGGAGTTTAGTGAATATATGACCTACAGATTTTCCTAATTTTTTTATAATATAATGTACTTTGATGCATTTCAAAGATAATCTGCCTGATGCTTTGCATATTCCTACTTAATTACAGTATATCTCAAGATGATTTACTACAGTCAGATAAGTCTGAAATAGTCTTGCTACAGAGGCCATGCAATACCACAGGCAGCTGAACAATTAGCCACAGAGTTCATAGGGAAAATTATGTGTGTATGTGGAAGCAGGGAGCATTGGCATGGGAAGAGTTACAAATAAAAAGGAATATATGGCCTCATCTAACATTCACTGATGAGGTCTTTCTGACAGTTTCAGTGTATTTTGGCTAAAACCCAAATACTATTTAAGCACGGTCTCACTTCCAGCCTAACAAAGTAATGAGTGACGAGCAGAGAACACTGAAAAAATATTCAGAAATTTCTGAGTTTATTGATTTCCTTTTCCAGTTTTATATCATAAAATTCTAGTAAAACTTGGATCTATTTTGGGGCCAGAAGAGTCTGGAATAACATTTTGGCAGTTTTTTGACTTTACGTTTTAGTGTTCCAGTGACTCTCCCTACATAAAATTAGCCTGGAATGAAGTGATCAGTACATGAGAGCATTTCAAAGCTGTAGTAACAGATCCAGACTTTTAAGGCCAAATGAGGACTGTGAGATCATCCACACTGACCTTCTGCGTAACACAGGCTGTAGACAACTGGAGATAAATATGCACCTCCTCAGCCTTTCCTTATAGGCACATCAGCCCAAGCAGGTGGAGGGTTCCTGTGTGCACAAAGAGCACCTCCGAGCCATCAGACGGTCCCCGTGTCCTCATGCCAAGACATGCAGGTGTATCTATTCACAGACATTGGAAGGAAACCCTAAGATATGAAGTCATTATTGGGGTAGAAAAACTTCAATAGAATTTAGGACTCCCTTGACTTAGATAATGGGCCATATTTACTTCTTACGATTTATTTTTATTTTAGCTAGTGGAGTTGTGGAGACCGGACTACTACAACCTGTTTATTTTTGGAATATTTTACTCTCTCTAGGAATTTGCTTATTTCCAGCTCTCCAATCAAGTGTTAGCCTGGAAAAAAAAATAAAAAAAATAAAAATAAAAAATAAAAAGTTGTCTGTAAAACTTGCTACACATCTGCAAATATCAAATGTCCATGAGCAGGCAAAAGACTCACTCTACTCACTTTTTTGTCAGATGGTTTCATTTAGAACCCACAGGGTCAGGAGTCACAGCATGACCTCATCAAATTAGACTCAACTGAGAGAGGTGTTTAGCACAACAAAAAGGAAGTAATCTGAAGGACATTAAATGCAAATGAGACTGCCATGTGCAAACTTCAAAAACACCTGATCCAAATGAACAGTGTTGACGGGGGTCGAAGGGGTGAGAAAGAAGGTTTCATATTTTGGTTGCCTTTTTTTAAGGACTATCAGCAATATTACATCCTGTAGGGTTGGCTGAAAATCTCATAGGCATGTGAATATTTAAACTTTCAAATACCCATTTTTATTTTTGCCAGGTGGGAATATGTCAGTATTTACTGGCAGGGGTTTGGTTGAGTTGTAGATCAAACCTGGTAGCAACCCATTCTCTTTTAGAGAATTTGTTACTAAACGGGTATTTTTAGAGTACATTTTTTTTCCTACATGGGTCTCATTTTTGCCCCCAAAAAGGTAATAATAATAATTTTGAGTGCTTAACTGAAGAATTACAAGGAAGCTTCATTGCTGATAGTTCTTTATATAGGGAAGAAAAAACTCGTTAGAAGGTTTGCACATTTTCCCTGCAGGACATTAATCCATGCCCCCATTGGCTGAGATGTCTTTCAGCCATGAAGGCAACGGGGCAGTGAAGGTCTTGTTATAATGGAACAAGGCTATTTCCAGATAATGTGAGTCAGATTGACTTCAGGGATTGATCTGCTTTCCAGATGTTGGATATAGTCAAGTGGAGCAGGGAGACAGAGATGGCAGCTAAGTATAAGGAGAATCTTAGAATAAACAAGTCAGAAGTGCTCTTTGCAGTGAACAGTTTTGGGGTTTTCAGTACTGCCATGAGTCAGGGATAAAGCTGACAAACAAATAATTGTTTCTGAGAGACACGGGAATGTCAAAGTGTATTGAGAAATAAGTCAAAATAAGATCAAAATAGGACTGAGAGAAGTACTTTTTTCTGCTTGTCTATTCAAGTGCAAAAGACTGGAAAGTGGTCAAAATGACTGGTGAACAAGAAAAGAAAAAAAAAAGAAAAAGAAAAAAAGAAACCACACTTGCTCATAGAATTCTAGAACAAAATAATGCAAAGAACACAAGAAATAAAGTGTGATTCAAAGAAGTTTTCATATTATAAAAGCTGATAACAACCCTGAAGCCTACATCTAATCCAAAGTCTACAGAAGTCAGTGTAAGCTCTGTAAGACCTAAGTAAGAGATTGTTGTTGATTCTGGGTACCTCTACTCAAATGGGTTTCTCTACACCCTGACTTCCATGAGATCAAAATTAGCTGCCTAACCAAGTAACCAAGCTCCGGGCACACCAATGCATTGTGAGATACAAGGAGTTTGCACATCCTATGCACATCAATTTTAAGATACAAAGAGTCTGTATGAATGGTCTTTGAGATAGACAAATATAGAACAATGCATGAGATCTTTGTGAGCTCTTGCCAAGCAGGCTGGGAGATTGTCCACTCTGAGAATGTTATTTTATTCAGTGATAAGCTTACTACATGACACAGATTAGTGCTTTCTTGAGTCTCTTCCCATCCTCATTGCTCCCCTTTTGTAGCTGGGGTGGTTGCAAATGCAGTCTTCTGCTCCTTTTGGGGAACATGCAGAGCAAACCCTGCTAGAAGAAGAGAGGAGGCTGAATGCCTTCCTCACACAGCCTTTTATTTCCTCCAGTGTGGAGTGGTTTTTCAAGACACAACTGAGCCTTCTGAGAGGGTGCAGCTCATGGGAACAAGACCAGCCCCACGATCAGGTGTCATTTTCTTAACCCGGCCAGTGGGTCTTATCTCAGAATCAGGCCAGCTGGCAGAAAGCTGAAGGCAATTGCTGGCGGTACAAGCAGTCAGGGGAGGTAGCAGGAGATCTGTACAGTCAAACCTATACACCGAGGGTGTGGGGGCTCACATCTGGCTGCAAGATGCTTTGAACAGTTTGTTGGACAAAGGCGCTTGGTCAAAAGAGGTCAGGGCAGGTTCAGTTGTACTGCCAAGGGTGAAAACTATAGTGAAAGTCAATAAAAGGCTCTCATGGCTTCTAGTTTACCCAAATAAGGAGAGAGAAGAATTGTTAACATAGGGTTTTCCCTTACCTTCTCAAGGTCATAGGAAGGTTAGCGCAGCTTCAAATTGCTGCATAAGCTTGAAAGGAAGAATGACAAAATGTGGATTAGGAAAATACATGGTCTCATTTTTAAAAGGTTGTTCTGCTGAAATGGTGGAGGGTGGTGGTCACCAGGAGGGTGAAGAGCAGAAAGAATGGGAGCAGTGCTTGACACTGTACCTTGAGCATTTTTCTGCATTTTTTGAAAAAGGCTGTAAAGAAAGAAAAAAAAAAAAAAAAAAAAAAAAAAAAGATTTTGATATTATAACTGTGTGAACTTCAGTTACAAGTAAGGTGAATGTTTCTAACAGTGCTGCTGATTATCCATGGGCAAAATCTGTCAGGGAAATTGGGGGGCTCTCTAGCTTGGTTGTTCTCTGGAAGATATGATTTAATTACAGAAAAGTAATTGGGTGTAATATATGGCAGGTTGGTGAAATCCTCTCAGCAGGTTATTGAAGATAATCTGGTAGAGCTTCCTGACATAAGAATCTGTTTTTAAGCTATTTTTACATGTGAAGAAAAGCATCACGGGAAATCAGCTGGGTTTTGCCAACTATGCTAGGTCCCTTGAGTTCTGGTTTTAGAGACAGTGCAGCTGACTGAATTAGACAGTGATTGGATAATTTTCACTATTGAAGGGACCAATTTTACTGTTTACAATTAGTATTTTAAATAAACAACAACAAAAACAAACAAAATAAACAACCTCATGTATAAATTCCTGTTTCTGTAACTTGATGTTCTAATAATTACATAGATGCCTGAAGGGTTTGACACCCGATCCCTTGATAAATTAATGATAGCTGGATATCCAAAACCAACAACTTATCTTCAGGCAGTTCAACCATCAAGAATCTAAAGTCAATTTACAGGAAAATAAAAATAAAATTCTTCCTTCACACAGAAATACAAATTGGTGTGTGTGTGTTAGAAAGGGTGTTTAGAAAACCTTGTGCTGTCACTTGATAAGTCAAGGACTGCAAGTACCACAGATGTTCTCCAAATATTGCAGAATGGAAAAATATCATGGAATTTCCATCATTTTTCTCTCTTCAAATTCTGGTTACATCAGTTGTCAATATTACATTCCCACTGACTATATAATTGTTACAAATAATAATACAAACAGAATTCAGATAAACTCATGAACAAATATTTTATGTTATTTACAAGGTGCATTTTTTATGAGTTGATTTTTCTTCTCTTTAAGCATTACTTTGTCTGTATCTAGTAAAGTCCTAGAAGAGAAACAGTTTACTAGATACAGAATATTAAATAAATATTGGGTGATCATAATAGAAAAGTCTGAAAATGGTTTAAAAGAAACCAAAGAAGTCTTCATATAAAAGTTACGAATAAATATATGAAAATTTGAATTATCTTAATAAAATGTACTTCATATGTGTGTAGTTAAGAAAATGTCTATTTTCACATGCATGTGAACTCACATAGTTCAGCTGTACATGTATACACATTTTATATATTTATAACATCTGTTTATTATACTGATATATGGTTTTCAACACTATTGAGATGTTTCAGACTGTTCAAAACCAAAACTGCTTAATGCAAAATTCTAATACTCCAGCCTGAGGTAAATGTCACCCTTCTAAAATAATGAGCTATAAATAAAACTTCATTTTGTTTTTTGTTTTTAAATGTTTACACTGGATATTTTTTTTTTAACTAGCCCACTGTCCTGAGGACATGGAAGCTTTCCATACAAGATTTGGCCATTATTTAGTGGAAATAATACCAAATTACACTAGAGTTTGAAAGACACTAAGCAGCCTGAAGCATGATACAATTGTTGAACTTAAAAGTTCAGTTCATTTGCAGAGATGTTACTGGTTCCAGCTGCGTTCTCTATATAGGGAATAGGGAGAAAATATATGTCCAGCTGGAAACAGAACAAGCTACACAGAGTTCTATGTTCAAACACTAAATACGCACCAGAAACTGAACAAACAAATGTCCAAGATATACAACATCTATTCAGAATAAAAGCAGCACTAGTAGTTGAATGATGTCACAATCTGAGATACTTTACCTCCTACATTTTTTCAGGGAACTTCTTCAGGTGACACTCTGTTTAATAATGCAAAGTACTCCTATACGTAACCTTTAGAGTCTCCCTTAAAGTCTTGAGTGATGTATTTTCATCACTGAAATTTATAGTAATATCAGCATCAGTAATTTATGTGTTTTAATTTAAAGCATCTGCTTTTAATTTATATAATTCAAGGTTTTTTCAGCAATTGCCCATGAGTAAGCATTTGATCTTGATACTATATTTTGATTCCATATTTGATGACTATCTTTCCAATGTGTGGGTTTTCATTAAAAATTAAATCATTGTGTCTCAGACCAAAAATTCAGCTTTTCACAAGTGAAGTGAAATTGTTTTTAAATAACTGAAAAGACTGTTCTACATTTCAATCAGATTGAGCAATGAGAGGAGCCTAGTCCATTTCACATTTGATTTCAGACATTCCCACTTTCTTTTATTTATTTATTTGCCTATTAATTTATTTATTTATATTTGTGGACTGCTGCAGTGCTGTTGTGCTGGATGATATTGAGATATAAGAGAATACCACCATAACAGAGAAGCTGTCCTATTCATTTTCAAAAAACAACCAGGCACAGTGCTTCCAGTTAAGAAGCAATGCTCTTTCTTTGTGAGACATATGGCCTTGGGCAGCATACTTAGCTTTCCTTGTGGTTTTAGGATGAATCATGAATTTGGATGGTTTTCTTGAAGATTCAATTGCTAGAGCCTTGTGAATGCATTTTATTTTTTATTTTTACTTTTTAAATTATTTTAAAGCAAAGAAGGGAAGAATTTTTTTAGCCACTCATCTGCAAAGCGGTGGTGAAGAATGAAAAGCTTGAAGGCTCAGACACATGAAGACATTAATTAAGGAACCCAGCATCTGTTTATCTGACAACCCTATAAATGAGGAGAGACTTTCTGAATGCTTCATACTGGTGGTACTGTGAATCTCATGAAAGAAGTTATTAAAATTGTTAACTAATAGCAATTTCTTGATGTTAAGGTTGGATACCCCCTAGCTGCTTCCACCTGCTGTCCTTGTCCAGGAGTTCTGTAGCAATGTGTTTTCCCAACAGAAAACTTTAGCAATGGGTTTTCCCTTCACAGGGACTGTCGAAGTGGTAATGAGAGTGCTGGGTGGAATGCTAGCTCAGATCCTGTATTTTGTGTGTGGAGCCCCAGCCACTCCTTGAGAGGAAACAGCAAAATATGGCATGAGATCTCCAGCTGCCCCAAAGCTGGCAGTGTTCTCTCTACATGTCAGTACCTCCTTTTTTTCCAAGTGTCTGGTTTTCTATGATTGCCTTTCTGTGATTATGTCCATGCAGGGTACTTGAGCTAATGGGCTCTTGCTTCAGAAAGTCTCAAATATATGTAGTCTGCCTGGTGTCGGTTCTGTTGGTAAAGAAGGAGAATTATGACAAAGAATTATGACAAAGAAGGTGACTAGATACACTTATCACTGAGAATGCATCTTTTTTTGTTCTTTAATTAATTCACTAATTACAAATTATCTTCAGGGATTTCATAGTAGGAAGCTTTATAATTATCTAATCTTAACTCCTGTGTAACGCACCAAAGATCTGTTCCATAACTCACTCTTTTTCAGAAGTGATTGTGGATATAAATGAGAGATTCAGTCAGGACTATTGTTCTATCAGAACTCATTTCTGTGCAAATCATGATACCATAGGTTACATTTAACTAGGAATAGAGCAGACTTCCAGAACTAGAAAAAAAAATAAAATAAAATCAAGACTGGGAGACCTCTCTCTAGCTGCCCTACTTTCATTGATAGGAAACACATTAGAATAATCAGAGCCTTGAACTCAATTGTTGGTTACTGGTCTTTTTGAAGTATATCTTTTTGAAGTAAACCTCCATGATTTCTAGTTTTAAGAAGTCTTGGTTTTCTGCCCAGAAGCCAGCCATGTTGGGATTGCTCACTGAAGTCTTGTATTTATTTAGAAGATTTACCAGAACATAAGTGCAATAATACAACATTTTTATCCTGTGAACACAACTCAGACATCCGAGCTCCAGAGGTGAATGTCCTGCTTCGCTGAAAGGACAAAATATGTCTCTAGAAATGAATCCCAAATCCTTTGCCTTTAGGCATAAGAGCTGTAGAAGTGTTGCAAGGTCTCAGACCATAGCCCTGTGGTAAGCCAGTTTAGTCAGAGTCATGGTAGCATTTTTATTTCAAGAAATTTAAATTAATCTTTCTCTAAAAAAAAATAAAAATAAAAAAGAGAGAGGGAGAGAGATTAACAAGTCCAAATCTTAATTAAATGCTATATTTTAAATTCTGTGAATAATATTGTTTAAGAAACATTTAATCATTGTATTTTCTTGTTTAGGATTAGCTGTTTAAAGACAAAAGACTCTAGGCTCCAATTAACTGCTGCCAAAAATTAATTTAAGTAGCCTAATTGACAACTTGCTTTAAGCTACATAAAATCTTGGCATAAAACTTATTGTCAAGGGAAAAATATTCCTAATTTATTACTTTATTATAAATGAAACTATTGACCAAAGTGCACTTGCTCTACTGCAGCTGTTATGTAAAACAACACTATGTAGATGACAACGATTATGAGTCCTTGTCCCTACGTGTAAATACAACTTGCTCCAAAATTGCACTGGTTGCTAATGAATGTTTGGTGCCACGGGGCTGCAGAATAACTGCAGAATAGGTGAAAATCCTACTTTCAGGCAGCGCTGCCAAATCCCCGTCCTTTTTCGGTGTCTCCTGTTGTAAGATAGCTGTGTTAGAGAGAATGGGCTCCTGATGGGCTTCAGAAAGAGCTGATGAGCTGCTGCTCACAGCAAAATCTGAGCCCAACTCTCTTCCACCGCTGTGCAAAAGGGCAATGTAAACTGTTCCACATGTGGGAGCAGAGCGCGGGCGCTGTTGGGAGAAGGTAGCGGGGCTATTAAATGTAAAACCAGGGCTGAACAATCAAAATACTTGTCTGCGAGCGTGTGAGATACTCAGATATCTGCGAACAGGGAGAGAAAATTAAAAGCTGTAAGTACATACTGTAAAGCTCTTTAGTTTCTTGTTTATGGTCACAACGGGCCAACTTTCAAAGCCACTTCTTGAAACATTGCCCGCGGTTTCCCACCTGCAACTAGTTAGGCACACAAGCCCTGTACTTCCCGCAGTGGCACAGCTCATTTGCATCCCTCCTACCCAGCTGGTTTGCAGAGGCACTGGTCCCTGTGTGGGTACGGGTCTCAGGCCAGACCCCGCACAGTGCTGCAGTTGCAGCCCTTTTGCTGCAGCCATGCTCCATACATGCCAACCTGCACTGCCTCCTCCCCACTTGACATTCGGTTTTTGCACCTGCTGTTTCTTTACATCCATCCAAACTGCTGTCTGTTGCTGTGAGCCAGCCTGCCCAACACCACATTGACCTTTGTGTTGTGCGTTTCTCCTTCTAGGAGAGGAAAAAAAAAAAAAAAGGATTGCATGGGGCAGGTAGCTCACTGGTGTGCAGCCCTGCCAAGGAGCCTCTTTGGAGGGTAAAGAGGTTGCTTGCAAAATATAGTGTCTTGGCTCAGTTTTCATTGTCTAGGCACATTTCATTTCAAAAAATCACAAGCTACCAACACAACCATGTCATTGCGATTTTTCAAGCATTTTCTTTTTTTGTGTGCGCGTGTGAGTGTGTTTTGTATTTTGGTGAAGTCACACGCCCCCCAGCTATTGGAACAAAGCTCAGCTGAGCACTGAACACACCGAACAAGAGGAAATTACAAAAGCAAAAAGTTCATGAGGCCATCAGCGTGGGCATTTCTCCCACAGCCTCAGTAAGCCTGGTGAAGCCACATACATCCCCTCCGAGATGCTCAGGGTCCAGTCCTGCTGGGAACCCACAAAAGCAAACCCTCCCCAGGAGCACCCAATAAAACCTCAGGGATGCTTTCACAGCGCTCCTGGGACACTGTGACCCTTCACACCCCTCCTCCACTGAACAAACTGTTTAAAAGCTGAGATGTGTTGCCGAGATAATGAGCACCGAAGAATTTACAGCAGGTGCTATTTGAAGAGACTTCGAACAATGCAGAATTACCTGTGCCCATTTAAGTCCATTAATCTTCTCTTGTAAAAATAGCAATAAGCTGTGATTTAGAAGCAGGGAGGAGCGAAGCTGGGAGCCCTGAGGTTAAGAGAGAGAAAGATCAGCGCTTGTGGTTCATTTTCTCTCTGATTGTGCAACAAGTGGCTGAAATGCTGGAAAATGCGACTGCAGGTACAGCTTGGAAAATGCCAAATTTCCCTAACTGTTGTTGCTGGCATTATTTAGCAGCTATATGCAAATAATAGAGTCCAGTGCCCAGAGAGAGTTTACAGCCTGCGAAATCCCATAAAGCAGACAGGCTCACACTGAAAGCCCAGGGAAGCCCCAATAAAGGTGGGTGCTAAAGCACAGCAATTGCCTGAAATTTGAAGGTACGCAGCAGCAGTTAATCATGATAATTACCACCTGCTCAACTATTATCTCGGCTGCTGCCGCTGATGTGTCCACAGCAGGTACTCTCAGAACAAAGTCTTATTATGATGGATAGGCTCTGATTTTTAATCTTGGAGCACCTAAAAATAAAACCCAAACCCTGACCAGAGCTTGCTGCAGCCGAAGGGGATTCTTCCCCACCACCATCAGCCCTGTAGTGTCAGGAGCCTGTCAAAAGAAGTGATTTATGTGAATACAGCCCTGGAAGATTTTCTTCCCGCATGAAAACAAATGAGCTGGCAAAGCATTAATTTAAAATACTTGACTCGTTAATGAGCGGTATATAGGATAATGGTTGCTTCTGTAAGGCCTTTCTGCCTCAGCTCTGCAGGCAGCTGCATTTGCCCTGACCCAGTGGGCGCGTGCCTGGCCCCAGCGCTGGGGCTGCACATGGGGGTGGCCGTAGCTCGGGACGGCTGCTGGCATTTTGGTGAGCATGGGCACTCTGGGACAAGTTAGCCCTAATTAAAAATGTTTTTGTTTTTCCTTCAATTAAAAAAAAAAATCTGAAATAGTTTTGGAAACGATTTTGTTCACCTTCTGTTTTTCAGGTGAAGAAGGGCTTTCTCAGTGTCACATTAAAAAAAAAATCAAATTGTTCCAATATTAATCTAAAAGCTCATGGAAAAAACTGACCCTTTAAAACCTAGCAAGATCAAAACAATTGCAATGCTGCTTTTTGTTTCATTTTAAAACGGAAATATACCTCTGGTTTAGACCACATTTATGTAAAACAATATTGTTTGTCTTTTTTTATTTATTTTTTTTTTGAAGAGGCCATCAGTTAGTGCCAAAATAGTAATTCTGGAAACACAGAGGCCTCTGTTTCCCTGTACATCGTAGCTTGTTTTGCAACTCTGCTTTTGATGTACCTGAAAAGCACTGCCCTCACAATTTCCCCACCAGGAAACCCCCACACCGAAGCCCACAGCAGGTACAGGAAGGGGGAAAGGGCCGCAGCGCTCCCCCAGGCTACTGCACTTAAGCCTGAGTCCATGAAAAATCCCTTTTATGATGGGCAAACTGCAATATAATTGACCTAAACGCCCAGCCTCCGTCGGAGGTTGCAATGTGACAAAGCTGGTGGCAGAGCCTGCTGTCTGAGGGGTTTTGTGAGGTCATGTTTCAGGAAGAAATACATTTCTCCTCCGGCCTGATGCAATCAGTTTGCCAAGTGGCAAGTAGCTGTGGACACCTCATGTGCTGTTTTGCAAAGTGTTTGTGGATATCCTCGGATGAACGTTGCCAAAGATAAGATCTTAATTACGGAAATCTCGAGAGCAATTGAGAAAATGGCTCAGCAGGGATGTTGGGGTGGTTTCCCCAGAGGAAGCCGGGCGGCCCTGCAGACTTGCAGCACCATCACCACCTCCAGGGAGCTGTTCATTAAGGGACAGCCTGTCCTGGCACGGCCACTTGTAGATGCTGGCTCCTGCCTAGCTGTCTTCTCTGTGCTTGCAGGTCCCCAGGCACTCTGCTGTAAAAACCCATAAGCTGGATCTTCAGCAAGCTCCTTCTGGAAGGGATTTTGTGTGAGGGATGACCCAGGAGGTGTTCACAGGCACTCTCTGAACCATGAAGGGGCAACACGTGCCCTCCTGAGGAGTTAACTGCTCCTTGACAGCTGCTGTTGTATCTGAAAGACCACCAGAAAAATCTGGAAATTGTCCATGACCAAGGAGGTATCAGCGAGCTAAGCAACAAGTGTGGTCTTTGTGCTGCATTCAGTCCTGAAGCCAAACTGAAGAAGTTCAAAGAAATATGAAGTTATGCTGTTTTACATCAAAGCTTTTCCCTAAACGCTACTAATTTTCCCCAGACTAGAAGGCCTCAGAGACAGCTGGACTGCCAGCAAGATTACCAGCTCTTGGCAGCTCCTTCTTAAATAAATCCTGAGGATCTCTGCTCTGAGAGCAGCAGGGAACTCTAAACTTCAGACTGGCATTTGCATCTTGTTCTTGATAAATTTGGACACAACTCTCCCAAAATAAGGTGGGAGACCTCCTAGAAATTCTGAGGTGTTGGACTAGAAACTGAGGAAATTCTACCAAACCCGTGGACACCAGCTCCTGCCCTACTGGATGGCAGGTGTGGAGCCATCCTTCTGCTTGCACACCCACAAGCATCTCGCAGCACTGTGTGGACTTTTCTTGGGGTGGATGATTTCCACACACTTGGATTTAGAGGCGACATTTTGCTGCCAGTTCCTGGAAGCAAAATGGGAGGTGTTGAATGTGTAACACTTACCATTCTACCCTAACTTTGTCAGGAGTTTGCCTCTTTTTTTTCCTTCCTCTCTTTTTGGTAAGCAATCTTTCCTTACATCTCAACGCTTTCCCAGTTAAAGGACTGGTGTAAAACTCATGTACATAGGATTTACATTTCTGGTTTTCAATAGGTACTGGCTTTTTGGCACTTCCTTAATGTGAGATTGTAAAATACCTAAAACAAGGACAGCTTTGGAAAGATAATGAACACCTGAATTGCCCTTGAGAGCAGAGGTAATTATGTGTTAATGCACACATCGTGAGCCAAAAATCATGGCTCAGGAAGAAAGTCAAGACTGGGTTCAAAAGGTGCTTAAAAAGGAAGCTATCTCAAGCATTTGATATGACATCCAAAGGATTTACCTGGGTCAGAGCAACCTGATGAATTCACTTGAAAGTGAATCTCCCTGGAAGTATTCCTTCATCCTAGAGAAAGCAGGAGGGATCAGAAATGCCATTCTTCACAGAGAGTGTGATATTCAGCTCACGCAGTCCTGTAAGCACACAGGAGAGGAAAAGTGGGTGATGGGCTCAGCCTTCGGAAATAATATTCCCTCCCCTGTACATCCACTATCTTTCCATACACAAACAGATGTGCTCACATAGATTCATCTGCAATGCAATTCTAAAATCAGTTATTTTCAGAACAGTGCATGGGACAAGAACTCCTGAAACCTGCATTTTCTTTAAAGGAATTTATATTATTTTTAAAAATAAATATGCATTTTATTACTCCCCAAATCACCTGATGATTCAGGCTCTCCCCCAAATGTACCCATGTATGAGTTTTGCTTTTGATATCTTTTAGGTGGTTTCCAAGCCTTCCAAGGACTTACAATACATGTTAAAGAAGACCTTGAAGTTAAAATCATTTAGGAAATGAATGAAGTTCAAGAGAATTTTAGATATTCTGAATGTGTAGATCTGAATTTGCTTTAAAGATTTTCCAAGATATTTAGGTTACAGGGGTGATCTAATGCTTCCCTCAAATAATGTTTACAGGTTGATTTGCATGGCTTTTGGAGATTAATACCACATTTCACAGAATCACAGAATCACAGAATTTCTAGGTTGGAAGAGACCTCAAGATCATCAAGTCCAACCTCTGACCTAACACTAACAGTCCCCACTAAACCATATCAACAGATTATTTTTTTTTTTTTAATTATATTATCTCCCTTCAGCCCACAATGTCTTTGTAAGACTTTTAGATAAGAGAAATCTTGATCTGGATTGGGTTTTTGGTTGAGTTGGTTTTCCTCAGCTTCTGATTTACCTTTGCAACACCACCCAACAACATACTACTACATTCTGTAATGCTCCATAGCTCTATCTTAGAGTGTTTTTCAAAAAATCACAAGAAGATAGGCTGTTGCCTTACTCCCAGGCATACGAAATGAGGTGATGCTAGGTACTATATACGAGCCCAGCTGCACCTTTCCTCCTTGGAGCATCAGACCACAGTTTTTCACAGCCAGCACTCAGGTCCCCTTCTGTCTCGGACTGGGAATAAGCCCCAGTGTGTCCCACAGGGCAGGCACATACTATTCCTATTTCTTCTCCTTGCTGGAGGAGCTCAGCAGCCCACAGTTCTTGCCTGCTGCAGGCTGAAATGGGGCTTTTGCTTCAGTGGATGGAGTCTGCACTTAGAGAAAAGTTATTATAATGCAGTCTTCTCTGTGTACGTTGATCCCTCTGAAAGGCCTTCTCTGCTAATCTCAGTAGGCCTAATTTCTTTACACATTCCAGGAGGATTTTACATCTCAGTCTAGACACACTTCATCCCACTGTTTCAAGAGAGAAAGCCTTTTGAAACTGCCAGAGCTCCTTTGTTTGCTGCTCTGAAGGGCTCTGGTGCCTGCGAACACAGTAGGAGAGGCAAGGACGAAGGTGAATTCTTCCAGGCTCACCATAATCACTATGTCTGCCACAGGACATGCTGGATGGCCTGAGTTCCTGGTCTCTTTCTGCTTCTTGTTGCTTAAAAAAGTTCCCTATGGCAGTAATTAAAAGGACATGATCCTGACTTCTAGTTCTGCCTCTGACATACTGAGAAAGTGCCCTCATCTCTCAGTTGCCTGCAATTATATTTATTGTGCAAATGAGTCACGTAACATCTATGCAGCATCTATAGTGTTAGCAGACTAAACTAAACTATAGTTCTAAACTATACTTCTATTCCAGGATCAGTCTTGTAGGGTATAAATACCTTCTGCTGGGGTTTCAGAGCATGCCTCATCCTTGAAAGCCTAAAGCATAAAACAGAATCAGGCCATATTTTTATTTTTATTTTTTGGTCGCACTGGTGCTCACATATGGCAGACAAACAGTACTTCTAAAGGCAGAGCCTTTGTGGAGCTAAGTAAGCTAGCAAGAGCTGCCTGGACTCAGTGAGAAGTGCCAGCTACCGGGGCTGGTCAGGTCACTGGGCTGTGTGTCATTTTGGGGTAACGAAGTCAGCAGCATCTTAGATGCAATGGCAGCGCAGTGTGCTTTGTTATTCTCTTACCTTTGCATGCAGCCCTCCTGAAAAATGTCACAAAGTGTGACTCATCACATCTGCATGAAGTTATGAAAAAAGTAAGCCTTGTTAACCTGCTGTTTGAAAACCAGAACACTTTTATCAGTTCATATAATTGCTAACCCCTTATTCACTGTTCAACACTGAAGGGTTCTTTGCCTCCTAAGATCCCACTAATTGCTGACAGATTTGATTTCTCTGTGACAGCAGGAGTCCTGTTTCTGGCCTTTACATCAAGTAATTGCTTTATTTTTCTCCCTCTGCTCTGAAAAACGGAATTCCCTTCTCCCCTGCTTGAACCTCTGTAATGACTTCTTTCTATGTTATTAAATCCTTGCCATTTAAATCACATTTAGAGATGTTTTGAATAACTGATTCCAATTACTAAGGCTCTTACTAAGGAGCAGCTGAAAACGCAAGTCATTACTTGCCCACAGACAAGCAGCTACACCTTGCAGCAAAGTCTCTGGTGGACTGTATTTTATTTCTACTCAGTAAGGTGCAATTTATACTCACAGGAGGCGGGTGTTCAACAAATATACAGCTGCTGGAGTTCTCATGGCTCGTCACTTGTGCAAAATGGAGGCCTGGTTTTATATTTATTTTATAAATAGTGCCAATCCTTAAAAAAATCCTCCTGTCCTTCCTGCGGTGGCTTGGGAAGCTTGGAACAACACTGGAGATGAGCAGCTGACCGGGGAATGACCCACGCAAGGTTTCTATCCAGAGATCTAATAAAAAAGCATGGCAGGGGAAAAGGAAACAGGACTGCGGGTTGTGCATTCCTTCTGCGAGACACGATCAGCTTCTGTTGTTCTTAACATTGTTTTTTACACAGGTCACGATTCCTTGAATCGACTGAGAACTTCCCAGCAATAACAGTTTAGTTCAGTTATTAATCATACTTGTAATCATTAGTGCCTTTGTAGAAAAAGCTATGTGCCAGGAGATGATTATTTGACAAATTACTGCAGGGACTCAGCATAATAGCTTTGCTGATACAATCAGCATTGAGCCATTACTTTAAAAAAATAATAAGAAAACAAAACAGCAAAACACGTATGAAGCAACTTCCAAACTGTTTATGAAACACCCTGTAAATGAAAGGGGACTGACTTTTGCATGCAGTCATCTTTACAAATGCAGGCTTGGTTCATTTTCATATGCAGGCACTATTGTGGCACATGGAAGCAGCTAATAAATGAAGATAACTCATAATAACTGAGGAATGTGCAGCTGTCTCTAATTCTAGGAGTATGAATGCTGCAAACTTGACTCAGGCTGAATCTGCGCTGGAAGCTGCTGCACGATGCGCTGGGAAGGCTGCAGCCTGTGGGCAGCTCCCATTTTCTTCTGATGTGGGCTGAACTGGGGCACTGGAATCTGTACAAGAAACACATAATCACTTCTGTATTCATACATTAACTTTCTGGTACTTCCTTCAGTCTAGCCCTGATAATTAGCCCTGCTAATATACACAAAGGCCCAGCTTTACTTTTGACCAGCGGACTAAAACTACCACCAAGTGGAATAAAAGGTATGCTGATAAAAGCACAGCCTGACCACTAAACTCGCATCAGTGGTCAGGACTTCTGCCAGCACAGCTCTACAGCAATTCGAGCTCTCCTTTTTCCAGCCCTGACAGCACAGAAACCAGCACAAGCCCTCAGTTTTTACACCCTCAGGCTGCGCGTGGTCCACATAACAAAATTCACCTCTCAATATGCAAAGGTTGTTTTCATGCAATGCTATTTTGCTTAATAAGCAGATACATTCATGCCTTAACACTTTTATTGTATTTGTTCGTACTTTTATTGTATTTGTTCTGGAAAGTTATTTAATACCAGGTAAGGTGTTCCTATATTTTGCTTGGAAGTGCACTGTGCGTTTTCAGGTTGCCTAGAAGTGTGAGCAGACGGGCATCTACATCTCCTTGCATGCACTGCTCTCTTTTCCATGCACTGATAGATAACTATTCACTAAGGTCCAGCCTTACCTTTACTGAAATAAATGAGAATTTTCCCATTGACTTCACTGGGTAAAGATATGGATCCAGAACCCAACTGCTTATATTAACAGTGCCCCATTGATATCATTTCATGCATACAAAATCATAGTTAATGAGCACACTAAAGAAAGTGAATTCATTTGGTATTCAGAGATAACCTTCTTAAATGTGTAAGGTAAAATAAAAATCAAATTTTGATAAGTGTAAGAGAATTGTTTTCTGTTCTTTAGTGTGAATGTTGTTCCCAGCTTTCCCTTCCTATGCATGAAAAAAGGAGAATATTGAAACTGCCTGCTGTTTTGTTGTTGTTGTTTTAAATCTAATATCCAGAATGTACTAGTTGTGATGGGTTGTGATGACTTTTTTTTTTTTTTTTTTCTCTGAGCACAGACCAGCAGTATGGCTTGCAAGTTGGATTTGGTTGTTACTGGTTGCTTGTCTGGCAGGCTGGGCCATGGGCTGAGGATGGGGCTCACCTACACAGCGCAGGGGAGGGAGAAAGGCTGGCTCTGTGCTGAGCTCCCCGCTTGGCACGTCTTTTAATTAACCCCATTACTGGCTTTAACTAGAGATACTTGAGAGAATAATCCCTGAGTTTTGATCTGCTGTTTCTGTAGGGATGGTGGCATCTGAAGGGCTTTTAGTCATTTTCCCCCAAAAAATGATGAGCCAGCATTGCCAGAGAGAGGATGCTTTTCATGTACACTGCTGATGTGGGAAATACCTCGCAACAGAATGACCCTTTCTTGCCCATCCTGCACAAGTCCTAGGCTGGAAAGCAGTGCCAGAGGCAGGATCTGAGCTGGCAGTCCTGCCCACCACATCCCTGCTCCCCAGCCACTGGCACCAGTTAGGTGCCTGCACCTCAGGACACCTGCAATTAGCCCCAGCAGGGCAGGTTTTCCATAGCAGTTAGGAAAGAACAGCACCGTTTTCAAAAGAGCCCGGATGTCAAACTTCACGTTTGAAAGTCTCCCCAGGAATCCCGTCTATCTGCCTTCTTAGTCACTTTGAAGGTTGGTGATTAAATCCATACTTACAGTGTGATTCTCCCACACACGGGGAGCGATGGGAGCTTTGTCATCACCACTAATGGGGACGGGACTGTGAGGAATGAAATGTGCAAGGAGTATGCGAGGGGAAAAAATAGGCTTGAAGTCATCAAATGAAAAGAGCCAGAGGAGTTTTTAATTTTTGCGCGTGCTTTAATTACTGAAAATGATAGAAGCGCTTTGCGTTTTTTTTTTTTTTTGTATTAATGATAAAGTTTATGGTTAAGTTTAAAACTGTTTGGGGTTGTTTGTTTGTTTCTTTTGGGAATGACTTCCAGAAACCACGAGATATAAATCAAGGCCTGGTTTTGCTTTTCTTTTTCTTCTGCAGCCGCAGCTTAAACAACCAAACAGCGGGGCAGCTTCGCAGCAGCCTGAAGTCATACTGAGCACTCTGCAAAGGATGGCGCGGGGCCGCGGCCCTGCTCAGCCCGGGGCAGGCCGCATCCTGCTGCACTGCAGGGCCGCTGTGCCACAGCTTGGGCAGGTTCCCTGTGATGGGACAATCTTGTAATGGTCTCCTCTTTGGGGTCCCTCACTTCTGCTCTCTCCTCAGGACCTTCTCCCCTTGGATTACAAAGGAGCGGTGCTGGAGGTTGGAGGATAGCCTGGGTTTTGTAGCTATTTAGGTTAAAATTCTCACTGAATTCTCACTTCATGGGCCTGCCTGCCTTCTCCCTCAGTGCTTCAGTTTTTTGTTTGTAAAATACAAATAGTAGCTCTTCTGCGTCTCCCAGGCATACTGTGAGGATAAATGTATTAAAGATGTGCAGTAGTCAGAGTCCACATCGGGGCAAGGAGTCTTAGGGAAGATAAATATGCCTGTAGACACCAAGTAGTCTCTTTCTTTGATGCTTAAATGCTTTTATGGTCAATAAAGAAACCTTGAGCTGTACAAAGGCTGTCTGGCAGTTCTAATATTAGCATCCATGCTGTAGCTGCTCCTCATGGGCGATGCGTGTTTACATCTCTGTGTGGTGCTGATGCTGCTGATAACATTTTTACATCCTAAACCGAGCCACTACAAACTTGGTTTGTGCCTGTCAGTGAACTGGCTTGTGAAAATGAAGCAAGACACAGCTCAGTCACCTGAGAGTGCGAGGAGAGGGAAAAGACGGCAACATTTCTGCAGAGCAAAAAGATGCAGAAGTTGTTTCTTCACAGGAAGTGACTCTGAGAAAACCATTATAAACTGGTAAAGGAACAAATACCATTTAGCAGAGGTGCTGGTGGACAGTTGTGTTTCCCTTGGTGTTGGTGCTAGCAGGCTGAGAGCCTCTTGTGACAAACCTGGTGAGCATTGTCACCAGCCGATGCCATCACTGACCCGGGGAGCGGAGCAGCAGATGGGGAGCAGAAGTGGTGCTCAGCACCATGTGGCCACGTGCAGGGCTCTGGGAAGGCTGGTGCCAGCAGCCATCCACAACCCTCCTCACCAGCCGTGTTCCACTTCTTGCTTCCTACCCACGCAGCTGCCTCAGAGCAGGGCTGGGTTTTATTATTATTATTATTTTATTTCCTGGAACATTTGTCTAAATCACATTTGCAGATATTTCAGATTTTTCATCCACGTGACACCTGAGCTTTATTTACTTTTGAAATAAGTCATCTCATTAACAGAATTCATTATCCATTATTACTGTCATGTCACTCCGGCAATAAAAGGCATGACTGTAGAAGTATTCAGTGGCTTAGCTGGTAGCATAGTGAGCTATTGTGCTGCAGACCTGCATTCACGCCGTACGTCGGTATGCCAAGGCTGGCAGGGACTGGGAGCATCAATGAGGTAATAGTCTTAATCTCCGAGGGGAGGATTATGTTGTGCTGCGCTGCAAATGCCTCCTATCAGCGGGATAATACTTCAGATGGAGCTATAAATTGTTCAACAAATAAGCACAGGTACTGGGAAGAGGCTAAAAAAAAAAATAAAACCCACCCTGCAACGTTCCACCATTATCTCCAGATAAGAAGTTGAAAAACTGTTCTTCTCCCTGCTAAACCATTATCGCTCTTTCTTCGTTTAATTTGCCAGTGTGGGATGGCCAGCCACTTGAGAGTGAAGTGTGCCTGTAGTGGTTGGGGCTCTTCTTCACTGAGATGCTGTCTGCTTTTGTTGGTTGAACAAAGGCTGGTTGTAGATACATGTGGGATGAAGTGAATGTGGGCAGGGTGCCCCAGCCCTGCAGGAGCTCCTCCCAGCCTGACCTGAGCTCTCTGCTCCACGGAGCACTGAGGGGAAGTGGCTCCTGCAGCCCTGGCTCAATAAATGCTCCTCAGCACCCGCAGCCAGCTTCCTGCTGAGGACTTGGACTCAGCACCTTGTGAAAGAAGTTTTGTTCCTTTCACTACCTTCCTAGCAAGGATCAAAGCTGAAGGCAGGGATTGCTGCTCCTCCGTTTTGCACTGGGTATCACCCATCAACAAGGTGCTGCGTTCACACTGAGCTGGAAGTCAGCAGCCACTGTGCTTTACCCCCCTTTCCTGCTCAGGACAGCAGTTAACGATCATTACCGCACACGGCATGAGGAAGCTCATAAATTCTCCGTTTCATACTTTATAGACCTGATACTTAGTTCCCCTTTACTGGCCCAGGAGGACACAAAGCATTCAGCTGAGGCAGAGGCATGAATGGCCTTGGTTTCTTGGTTTGTTTCCTGCCCTGCTGCAGGAAAGAAAGAGAAAGAAAGCAAATGAGACATCTCATTTACTAGGGAAAAATAAATAAATAAATAAATAAAGTTGGCAAATGGTTTGCTACAAGAAACTGTACTTTCCATGAGGTGTTTCATGTTAGGATGCCAAATTTGGGTAAATGGAGGTATGGGATAAATATTAAAAACTATTGAAGCAGTGCTTGTGTTGGGATTAACTTTGTCCGGTGACTCCGGGAAGACATTGTTCCACCGCAAAAGAACAGAAGAGAGTAGAAGACATTTAGTGGCTAAAAACTCAGCAGGGATTTGCTCTCGAACACACTGACTTTTACAGGTAACTCTGATTTGTGTGGTCTCAGCATTTGTCCATTCAATTTGTCTTCCTAATACTAGAATGTGTACTTGATCCAAAGGTGCATCCAGCCACAAAGCAAATCAGTGGTGGATTTTGAGTGGGAAGCAATGTTTTCAGCCTCATGGTTATTGCTGGAGTCTGGCTGTGAAGCTTTGTTTTGGACCAAGTTAACATTAATTTATATTTTCCTGAGGCACTTCTCAAGCGACAGAACTGCATTTCCCTTTTGTGCCCAAATGCAACTGAGGGACCTGTGTTTTGCCCAGACATCTCCCACGATGCAAGGAGAACCTTCTTTCTCTCCATACAAAATACTTTTACTTGATTAGAAATGTCCAAAAAAACATCACCAGGACCTTGGGGATCAATAATTCTTATAGCATTTTGTTCCATGGAATGTTTCTACACTTGCAAACAATGTCCTGTTTGGGGATTTCAGCAAATGCTGGAACATTGAGCTTGCCCATCAGATTGAAATTCCTTTCAAAATTTTATCTCAGCTCCAACTTGCTCAGCTTTGAGAAATGGGAAGAGAGACCTCTTTTGAGCAAACTCTTAGCAACATGTGATTTTAAAAATGATTAAATTGTGGCTCT
Source organism: Oxyura jamaicensis (assembly GCF_011077185.1). Classification (NCBI taxonomy): domain Eukaryota; kingdom Metazoa; phylum Chordata; class Aves; order Anseriformes; family Anatidae; genus Oxyura; species Oxyura jamaicensis. Next base: position 29,485,442 of record NC_048898.1, on the reverse strand, counting down.
GACTCCATTCCCAATCATACAAATGGAAACATTAACTAATTCCGCTGATATGAGCAGTCTTTGCTATGGGTAGAACCACAATAGGCTAGAGGAGAACAAAGCACACAGTGTAGTTCAGGGTATAATGAAACAGCTTTGTCATGTGGCAGTGGAACTAACGCAAATCTTAGTACAATTCTGAACCTTGTGTCCTTTCTTCTTCAGGTAGTGTGCACAGTACTGCACAAAAAAAGTAAGTAGCAATCACTTTTCCTTGCATAAAGGTGGACCTATTTGTGACCACAGACTGATTTCATTGCTTCTGTGTCTTCATGTTTCTTTGCTCTCACTTTTTCCCCTTCCCCACAGAAATTCCTAATTTTGTTTGTTAGGAAGTTAATGGTTCTCACAGGAATTGCAAAGACTAGAAAAAAACTCAATCTCTTAAGCTCTTCGTCTGGAGTTTTGCTTTAGTACCTACTCACCCAGTCATAGCAGCTTCTCATGATGCAACTCAAAACCAAGTGTTTTCTTCAAAAGAAAGGCAAGAGAGCTTTCCAGAGTCAGCATTGCATGGTCTGGCCTTCACCTGAATTGCATTCACACCAAATCCGTGCTGAATTGTTTGTCTCCAGTTACCCAGAATCAGGGGAGAGGAGATGGGAGAGAAGCATTGGCACATTAAAAAAAAAAAAAAAAAAAAAAAAAAAAAAAAAAAAAAAACAAACAAACAAAAGAAACAAACACACACACACACACCACACACACACACACACATACTTTGCCAATGTTTCAACAAATTATCCGGTGCATCCCTATCGTTTGGGTGGTTTTCAACAGGCTTTGGGAGCACTTTTATCTTTCCGCCACTCTGATTTAAGATACAGTGTTACTTAAAACCCCCTAACAGTCAGCTAAATGTCAAAAGATGAGAAAATAAATTTCCATCAGGCTCTGCTTTTTATAAAAAATGTATCAGTTTAACAACTTGGTTTAAAGAAAAACAGAATGATCATGTTAAAATACTGCCAAATTTATAAACTTTGACAGTCCCACATACTGAGATGAACAGGGCAAATTTATTTAATAAGAAATAAAATACATTTTCTGCCTGCATTCACTGAAATAAGAAGACAAACACATCTGTCCCAGATTTCTTTTAAGGAACAGAATGGCTGCTAGTTACAGGAAAATAGTGCCTTTCTGCTGGATTACTTCAAGATAAATCTACAGCTTTGCTGTAGCAGTATCAGAATTCAAAATGTAATCAGTTCAAGTAGAATGAGATCAAACATTTCTGTCCACATTAACTCCTTGATGTCACAACTCAGTACCTCACAGTGAAAGATGTGTATGCGAAACACACAAAAGTTTAGGCAGGTTCTTGCTGGGGCCTATTACATGGGCTGGTAGCTTCCCATAAGAACGTGTGGGAAGCACCACAGCAGGTTACACTAGGAGAGGAGGCACAGATTTACATGTTTTAAGAAAGATGCAATTCTTACCACTGGCAAGCCCTCACAGCTTCTTTGTCCAATAGCTACATAGAGACTAAACAAAACATTCTTGGATTAAAAAGAAATGGTTTCAGGTATACTTCAGAGCTAGATTTTATTATTATTATTATTATTTTCAGTTAGAGCATTAACCAATTTGAAAAGGATTTCAGAAAAGGGATGATTCTTCTATCAGTTGAGTAGAAGAAGGATTGCCCACTTTTACCCCCAAACAGTGCAGAAAATGGGGAAAAATGTTTTCACACACACACACACAAAATAAATAAATAAATAAATAAAATAAAAAGCACATTTTCAAGACCGAGAATACGGTAATCCTTCCCCATCACAACAGGTAGAAATACTACACAAACAAAGTCTTGCTACTTCTCCAAAACAAAGAATTTATCCAGTAACCCACATCAAAAGGAAAATCCTTGTTTAGGTACTTTTAGTCTCCTCCCAACCCAAAGACTTTTCTTCTGGATCTAAATGCTTTGGTCTCCTCTGTTTACTCTGGGCTTTTCAGATGGCACCAAGGGGATACCAAGAAAAGCAAGGAATTTCCTTATTTATGAAGCCAGGACCAGATCATGCAATCCAAACTGGTGTATATGCAATTGTTTTCTTTTCTGTTCATTCCCTCTATCAGGGAGAGCATATGCTGGCCCATATTTTGGGGACCCGAACTTTATAAAATTCTAAAAACTGAAGGCAGCAAAAGCATGCCAATACCTCGCTATAGCAGTGAACCTTCCTAACAAGAAGCAAGAAAGGGTTTAGTGGGGGGTAAATAAGGGTCAGACAAAGGGACAAAGGTTCCCCATTAGCACTACCTGATGAAGTCGTGGTTTGTGCATGGTGTGACACAGCTGCAGCTGCCCAGCAAGGCTGGGCTGTGTATGCCCTGGCACAGGCTCAGCTTGTGCTGGCCAGAGCACTCTTTTCTGCTACAGCCTGAAACAGTTCTGCAAACAAGGCGACCTGTATGAGCAAAAATCACTTGATGCCAGTATAAGCTGTGTTTCCCTGAAAGCTTTTGCCAGTGTGAAGTGTTCTTAAAAACTGTAAAAATAAAAAAACCCACAATGTCACACCCTTGGCTGGCACTGCCATGTGTGCAGATGTTTTAAAGGTCTGTTTGGCCAACGTTTGCTTTTGCTGGATAAGATTGTACCAATGTAATTGAAGAATGTTATGTTAATAATAAATGGCATGTTTATTAACATATTTAACAATGTTAATACACTGGAGGCTGTCAGACTGGTGTTACCCTGAGTAAAGACCATAATAACAGCACGTGGTAACTCTAGGGGAAACTCAAACCTTTCTTCTCATGGAGGTGGAAAGTGCTGAAACTGAAAAATAAAGCAACATCTCTCCCACCTTTGCAAAGAGCAACTTTTAGGCAGGGAAACTATGTTAGGTATGGTCTAGAATACAATACAGTGAAAGCAGGAAAGGAAAAAGAAATGAGCTTGTGCTGCAGCAGGTCAAGGTCTGTGGATTCCCAAAGGCTATCCCCTGCTAATGGAACCTCTTTGCTCTCTATGAAACAGAGATGTTGTACATAATTGCCTGTTGAGAAGCATCTAAAGTGACTTGACCTGCCATAGTGAAATGAAGACTTCCATGAGAGAGTCCCAGAGGGAAAATTAGTGGCCCTGAACACACCTGGCTGGGACAAAACATGTGTCCTCCAAGGAACAGGCAGGCCAGACTCTGCATCTGCCCAAGAAGTCTGAATACAAATCCTTGAGAACTAAAATTAAAAAGTAATTACCTGAACAAGGGTTGCAGAATCCATTACTTTGCAGATAGATAGGGCTTATTAGCAGGAGAGAATATCGGAGAGATATGACAAGTGTGACCTGCCATAACCCAACTGTACCACAACGGCATATAAAAACGCCCTATTTTGTTCTGCAGAGCTGCCGGGTTTTTAGGGCATTGCTCATGCTGGAGCACTAGCTAGTGCCAGAACTTTGCTCTAACAGCAAACAAGTCCACTCCCAAGCGTCCTCCTCCCATCTTCAGAGCTGGCAGATGATGGGAGCTACAAACCACGGAGACTGAACAGCTGTGGTTCAGGATGGAGCATCTGCCTCACTGTGTTTGCCAGCTGAGGTTTGGAGAGGAGAGGACTTAAATGTATTTTAGGACCACAGTTTTTCCCATTCAGCCAGCACTTTTTTTTCCATAGTTGCGTGCAGGTTAGAAGGGCATTTGGACTCCGACCAGCAAAAGCTCATGAGCATTTCCAAGTCATGAGCTTGGAAGTCAGTAGGATTACTCACCTATTTGAGAGCAAGGTTTTGTAGGGAAAGGTAGTACATTTTATGAGGAAAGCTGATATCACTGGAAAAAAAATGGACAAGCTTTCATGGAGACAAGTTCTACATGCGAGCCCTGCCCCAGGCTTTCATTTTCTGGTGCAGATGAATGGCTGTGTTCACACCTCCTGCTGCCTCGGAGCACCTCGGGCCCTCTTTCCTCACCTTCACAGGCACTTGGCCGCTGTGCCTGTTCCCACAGCATCGCCACTGAGAGCCCAACTGCTCCCTAGATGTATCCGTCTTTTTCTCCCAGGGCACCTGAGGCACATCCTGAATTACGTGCCTGTAATTCAGGGGGATTTAGGACACCTGATGTGTCATGTAATGTTACACAATTACATCCCAGATCCTGGCTTTCAACACCTAAAATCCAGCGAACCTGGATGAGGTTATTTCAGGCGGAGTTCCTTTGTGCTTCCATTAAATGATTCTTTGGAATACAATTAGCTGCAACATCAAGCAAACCTAAAACCCTGGCTCCGAATTCCCCGTATTCTCCATACTCTAATCCACCCCCGCGTAATCTGTTATATCACACGGCCTTTGGTGTAGGTGTGTAGCTCAGCTCTGATGACTGAACACTATTATGCGAACACCCACGTGCTGCTCGCAGACGGAGCAGTGCTGCCATGCCTACTTCTGCGCAGAAGTCAACCTTGAGCATCCTTATCCCCAACCCCTTCACCCCATCGGTGCTCTGCACTTTGGTACCAGCACCAGAGAAGTGGCTACACTCCCTGCTCTCCATCTGCTTCAGCTCACTGGAAAGCAAGTGGGGTGAGCGCATCTGATGTTGTCTGAACAGCAGGCTCCCAGCAGGACAGGTGAGAGTGGAGAAAATGATGTGCTGTGCTTCCTGGTACTCACAGCCATGAGCTGGTCGTTTGTCTTTGAGGTTTGATGAGCAAGAGGAGAAGAGGATGCGGGATAAGGATTTTGATTCATTGCATTTTCCCCTGATATTCCCTGAATTTGATGTACAAGGTTGTTGTGTAGTTCAGATCCTATTAGGGAGACTTAAACTCTACTAGGAGTTACAATGGCAAGATAACTGCTCTTGCAATATATACACATGAGAATCTTCCTATTTCTTATACTCAAGAGAAAACCAGGCTTTTTACTTGCATGGAGCACAAAATCTTAGTTTCTTCTTCCCTCAATATATCTCATTTACACCAGAACTGTAACTCTGAAATGAAATGCCTTCTTATACCCATTTATATTTGTCAGCCATCACAATATGTGCCAAATGCAGAGTTCCTGAAAAACAAAGGACTGCTGAACAACTCCTGCCTGCCATGAAAAGATGTTGTGCTGTAGAAACATAGCGGGAAGTTTGTGGAATTAAAAAAAAAAAAAAAAAAAAAAAAGGCAAAACACCCAACAACCTCCACCTACCCAAATATGAATGAAGGGAACAAACTGGCCAGAAGCCTTATATGCTTACATAAGTCTGCATTATTAAGAAACTGTGTACTAAGGAAGATTCAGTCCCTAGCAGGGTGCACATTGGGAAACAGAAAAGTACCAAAAGAGAGCTGAGCAAAAGCAATGGTCATAGCACAAAAGACAATGGCAATGCATGCCATAATGGTATTTGTCTGAAAAAAGAAAAGAAAAGAAAAGAAAAGAAAAAAAAAAAACTTCTAATTTTGAAATTTATTTAAAAATTGTTATAGCCTTTATCTGATTATCACAAATCACATTAGCTGATTCCAAAAGCTGTTTCATCAGCGCAGAACTTTTTCATAACAGTGGGGCTGCACAGGTGCATACAAAGGTATCATTTGAATGTATTTCTTTATTAAATTTAGCTGAGGAGTAAAAAAATACCGTATTTTTCAGACATATTTTTCTAGGTGCTCATAATGGCAAAACTATTGTAAGCCACTCACATTGTTAAAGCTTTGGGAGCTGACCAGGCTTGACAAACTGGCTCTAAGAGACCATCAAGGAAACATCTGCTGGCAAATTTCTATCAAGAATGACTCAAACCTCTGTATGAAAGGTAATTTTGGCATCTCTGGTGTAGCAAAGACCAGGTGGAACCAAAGCAGTCCAGCTCTTATTTAGGTAGTTCTTTGTCAGGTTGGCATGTTTTTGCTCACAGTTCCCCACACAAGCCTGACACTTTCTGACTGTGGCTGAAGTCCTGCAGTACATTGTGCCTTCACTCATGGACAGTTTGTCTGGGATGTCTGGATGCAGAAATACAGACAGATGACTAAAAACTTTCTATTCAGATAACATTTCCTTGTAGTTCCATGTTGTTGGAAATCTGGGTGGCTACTAGTCCCTTTTCTTTTTTTCGCTTTCTTTTTTCGCTTTCTTTCTTTTTCTTTCTTTCTTTCTTTCTTTCTTTCTTTCTTTCTTTCTTTCT